>NC_049210.1:3005280-3023438 GCF_013347855.1 Anguilla anguilla | reverse complement strand
CCCCCCCCCCCCCCCCCCTCTCAGGGAGAACGCCGAAAACATGTACTGCTTCTCCGCGCTGGCGCTGACGCTGAACGAGCCGGAGGACGGCGTGGGGCCGACGGACAGCCGCCTGCGGCCCGACCAGCGGCTGATGGAGGCGGGCCGCTGGGACGAGGCCAACGTGGAGAAGCAGCGGCTGGAGGAGAAACAGCGAGCCGTGAGGAGGAGGAGGGAGGCGGAGGCCACGGACGCGCTGGAGGAAGGTGAGAGAGAGGGGGTGAGAGTGAGGGAGAGGGAAGGAGAGGAGTGGGAGAGTGAGAGAAAGAGATAGGCAGAGGGGGAGAGAGGAGGTGACAGGGCGTTCATATCCACAAGCCAGTATCATATATTTGCGCATTCATTAAAGTTATTTTGCACAAGAGCGATAGGGAGAGAAAAAGAGGGAAGGAGAGAGAGGTTAAAATATCAAAGAAAGGAAGATACATAAACAAATACATTTATAATGTTGTAATACATTGAATGTGCAAATGAAAGGATGATCACTGAAAAGGTAGAGTAGAAGGAGAGCTTAAGGAAAAAGAGACTGATATCTAGCATTGTGTAAAATGTCCTCTATTATTAACATTTCATTGCCTGCTTGATAATGTCCCACAGATGCTAGCCTTGTCCTCCAAAGAGGTGCCATCCCCATTCCCATGAATTAGCAGAGCAGTGTATGAGATTTAACTATGATGGTGTACTGTCCTGTTGAAAAACAAATCCACAATCATAACATAAACCATAACATAGACCATAACTTAAAGCATAAGATGATGAACTGATGTCTCTCCTCTTCTCTCCATTGGTTGTCTGACACTAGAGTGCGATTATGACTCTGGTGAGTTTGGAGTCCCTGACCCGCCCCTCAGGTTTACCCCCCCCCCCTTCTCATTTTCGCCCCCCCCCCCCCCCCCCCCCCAGTGTGAGCTTCTTTGGTGTTGGTGCTATGTGGTGTTGAACCTGCATGGCGTTGCTACCCCTCCCAGTACATCACAGTCTGTGTCCTGCTCCTGCTGTGTCACATACGTAGAACAAGCTGGGCACTTATGAGTTTCTCCCTTCAGCCACCTCCCTTTTACATTCACTCGCTACTTTTCCTTTCTTCCCTCTCTTCCGCCCCTCGCCGCTGAGACCGTTAGCAGTCGTGCTAGCGCTGCGGACTTGACTGAGATTTCGGAAGTGGTCTCGAGCTGGCCGTCCTTTCCGCCAGTCGTCCGCAGTCACGACATTTCAAATGGTGGCTTTGCGTCCTTCACTGACCTTCAGTGCCCTTCACTGACCTTCGCTGACCTTCGCTGACCTTCACTGAAAGGGGTAACCCCGCTCTTTAAAGTGCCGGGTCTCCCCTCCAGTTCAGCTCAGGTGTCGCAGACGTGCCGCGGCGCAATAGGCTGCTGGCGGCCATCTTGTTCTAGCCCCAAACTGACGGCAGTGTTGGGGGAGCTTTGAGTGTTTCCATTCTCGGTCCTCTGGGCTGAGCGCGGGGCTGGTTTTATCAGACCTCCGCAGTCTGCTCAGCTGTGTGGCGCTCGGTCTGCTACAAAACCGCGACGCTCCCATGAATCCCGCTCTGTTTGTGCACAGCGCCCCCTCCTGGCGATGCGTTTGAGTTACACCTGTCCCTCTGTCTCTGCCCCTCCCCCCCCACCCCCCGCTTTAGGGCGAGAGTACGAGGGCTACCAGCCGTGTTGGTTCCAGAAGAGGACGGACTCCCTCACGGGGGAGACCATCTTCGTGTACAAGGGGGGCTACTGGGAGGCCAAAGAGAGACAGGAGTGGAACATGTGCCCGGAAATCTTCTGAGCCCTGGGCGTCCCCCCCACCCCGGCCCGCCCCCGCCAGGGGACTGTGACATCATCAGCAGGGGGCGGGGTCTGAGTGGATCTCCTAGTGCCGCCTGCCCTCATCACACCGGCCCAGAGACGCCGCGATGCGATTCATTACACACACACACCCCCCCCCCGGCCCACTGACCCACGGACACTGTCTGTGTGTGTGTGTATGTGTGTGTGTGTGTGAGTGTGTGAGAGTGTGCGTGTGCGTGTGAGTGTGTATGCAAGTGTGCGTGTGTGTGCGTGTGCGTGTGAGTGTGTATGCAAGTGTGCGTGTGTGTGCATGTGTGTGTGTGTGTGTATGAGTGTGCGTGTGAGTATGTGAGTGCATGAGTGAGTGAGTGTGAGTGTGTGCGGGTGTGTGTGTGTGAGTGTGAGTGTGTGTGTGAGTGTGTGTGTGCGGGTGTGTGTATAACTGTGTGTAAGTGTGTGTGTGTGTGTGTGTGTGTGTGTGTGTGTGCGGACGTTCCAACTCTGATCACCAGATCAGTGAGAGGGCCAATCAGCCACCCACCAAAGCTTCCAGAAATCAGGTGTTGTCCACACACAGTCCCCACAATGCACTCCTCTGCCCTCCCCTGGGACACCTCCTGTATTCTCAGACACAGTGTTACTACGCAGACACAAGTGGACCAGAACCAATCAGGAGCTCAGTTCTGCGTGACCCCTGTGACACCAGCCAATCAGCCGGCTCTCGCTGAACAGCAGCTGACTCCACGCCTGCATCCACGGGCCCAGAGGGGGAAAAGAAATGAGATTATTACGGACTGTGTTTTGGGCCTTTTTTTCCGGTTTCTTCCACGGCACTTCAGAACTTGCCCGTTCCGCGTTTGCATTTTGGCTTTGGGGCCAAACCGTGGCTCCTTCGACCTGGACAGTGAAATCAGTTATTAGACCTTAAACCCGTTTCCCCATCCTGAGTTTTTCTGAAAGCGGGTGAAGATTTGAGAGTGTGTGTGTCCCACCCCCCCCCCCCCCCAAAACTCTGCTCCCTCTCTCCTGTTCTGGAATGCCTTCAAAAGCTCTCAGCAGTAGCAGATCTCTCATTGGTCCCATCGAGTCATCCAAAGGCCAATGAAAACTCAACGTTGTCTTTCCATTAGGTTTGAGGTTTCTACGTTTCGTGGGCTCCACGGGCTAAGTCCACATTGACCCGTACCTCGTTTCCCAACCACGATTTGCCCTATGCACGCCCCCGTGAACCGGAACCACGTTTTACTTTTAAAATTACGGTCTCACGCGAGGCACAGAATGATTAGCTAGATGGTACCTCTTGTGTGTTCAGAAGCCTTTTTGTGGGTTCAGTCAACCGCTACAGCGTACCAGTGAGTTACAAACACAAGACTGTGATTGTCAGATCCCTCTGACTGTTCATGTAGGTAGACAAACATATATCCTACACTCAGCTCAACACTCATTTACAGTACTATTTTGTTTGTACTGCGTTGTGTGTACGCATATTTCTACAGAAGGAATTTCGTCCAAAGGTCATAATCACGTCCTCATAAAACACTGTGGACGGCTTCACCATTTAGAAAAGTAATGTATCTAGTACTGGTAGGCTGTGGCAGCCATTTTGCAAACACTGTATTTGCATTGATATATTTACATTTCACCCTTTGGCAGTGAAGCCCTGAGACTGCGGGAGAGTTACGGGCCCCTGGGGTGACGGGGTCCCCACTTGGGACATATTTGTGTCAGAGGTGCACAGTGGCCCTCAGGGCCCTCCCTCTGGGGCAGCTCTTTGTTTGGGGGTAATGAACACCAGCCATTAAAGCGCATTCGGGTCGATGGGGCTCTCAGGCACTGGTCCAGTCACCCCACACAGCCCTAGAACTGAACTTAACGAGTTTAGGGGGTTGGGGGGCAGGGGGGGGGCGGGGGGGGGGGGGGTGCATCCAAGGTCGGAGTGCATGTGGACTTTGTCAAACTAGAACCGGAATTTAAGAACCTGATTCTTCCACACTGAGGGAGGTTTGGGGGGTCACGTACGCAGGGTGTGGGTGTGTATTTCCTCACTTGCCGTTCAGAATGTAGAGAAACTGGCCAAACACAAACGTACCCTCCGTCGAGCACTCCTGTATGAATATTTTGTTACAAGAATAACCTTATGAGTAAATAAGATTTTAAAACACGGTAAAAACTATTAATATTGATATAATGCTGTACATAACTTAAAATATGTAGTTTTAACTAATTTAATATTTTAAATGCACATTTTAATCCAAAATTTATTTGCCAGCTGAATCTGACCCTTTGTTTTATGGCCTTTTTAAGTAATTTGTATTGAAAAAAAATCTAGCCAGACACAGGGAAAAAAATACATTTTTAATTTAATTTCTTTAACCTTTGGGTCGTTTGCTCCAAGTGGCAGGTGCATGTTCAGAAACACTTGTTAGCAGAGGACTTTTGGTTTGATCCGTTGGTTTGCTGGTCGGTGTTCATTGAGAGAAGATGCTTTCAATGTTTGGGAAGGAATGTAGCGACTTAAAACCGTTGGAGAGACACAGTCGAGCGTTGGACGGTGGGGAGAGGCGGCGACACGTGAAAGGTTTTCAGCAAAATACAAAAACACGAAAAACTGTCCTATCAGAATCTCTGAAAGGACAGAGTGTGTGCCCCTCCCCGCCGTGCGGAATGTAATCCAAAATTTGAGCAGAGGTGTAAGCGGCAAATGGATGTTGTCTCGAGAGAGAGAGAGAGAGAGAGAGAGAGAGAGAGAGAGAGAGAGAGAGAGAGAGAGAGAGAGAGAGAGAGAGAGAGGAGAGAGAGAGAGAGAGAGAGAGAGAGAGAGAGAGAGAGAGAGAGAGAGAGAGAGAGAGAGAGAGAGAGAGAGAGAGAGAGAGAGAGAGAGAGAGAGAGAGAGAGAGAGAGAGAGAGAGAGAGAGAGAGAGAGAGAGAGAGAGAGAGAGAGAGAGAGAGAGAAAAGACAAAATGGAGGACAGTTTGAGACTGAAAAACGTTGCTTGCTTTGGCCCGGTTCTCACTCGCTCCTCGTTCCGACAGTCGACCTTAAACTGCTTCTGCTCCGCCAGCGAAATGCTGGCTTAATTCGGCTGCTCTGCCTAATCGCACGGTGTCCCTCTCCCCGTGTGTTTTTTGGCCTTTCCCACGGGACACTGAAGGGCACCTGGGGGCTGTCCCGGCAAACAAGGACAGCGAGCTCCTTTCCCCGTTGGGATTTAACACTTGTAATTGCCCTCTGTCTGAATGTCGTTGGCTCGATGTGCGTTTTGCAGTTTTCCGGGGATTCGCAGAAAGTCGATGCGTCTAGGGAGGAAGCGTTAGAGTTGGTCATACTGAGCGAGGCGGTTGTGGTTGCTTGGCACGTTCGACCTCTTTCCTTGGTTTTGTGTTCTCATCGGACAAACCTAGGTACCTTTCAAGATGAAATGGGATGATGGGATGAAATGGGCGATTACGAACCCCCCCCCCCCCCCCCATCAATGACAATAATTTTGCCTCAATGAGAAACGCTGCTCCTTTGAGGAGCAAGGAATTGTGGGAAACCGATGGGCAAGGCCGCCTTTAGGGCCAGACTCTCTGGCCTTTTCCTCAGTACTGTGCTGTGCAAAAAGCCTACATTTTGTGCACTATTTAACATTCGTCCTTACCTTTAATCTACTTTGTACTTAAGCACATTACGTTCAGCTTACACACATGAATAAGAAGAGATCCCTGCTGTGCGAGCCACTGACACGTTGCCTGCAGTGTATAATTGTAGTATGTAATAGAGAAACATATCGGCGTAGAATAGCTAACAGGGTGTTACCGTGTTAGAGTGTGTCCCGTGTTCAACTGCAGTCGGTCCCCGACTAATTTAGGGTCCCGTGTCGATCTCCCTGTATTGTATATTTATACACCACATTCACATCCATTCTTAGACACTTTAAAGAATGTCCAGTACAGTACCTTTGGGATGGGGAAGGAAAAAAAAAAAAAAAACCAGAGAGGTGAAAATATTTTCCATTGTATTTTTTTTTCTCAATGATTAATGTCAGTAACAAACACTGAAGAGATTTCATTTAAAATATAGAGAATTTAAAAAATATAAGGATTTTATATATTATATAAATACACGTATATATATACATATATATACTTCTATATTTTGAAAAGTAATTTTAAAATATGTGATATGTTTTAATCCATTCACTGTTGAGTAGCTTTAAGGACTGACATCAGTGCAGGGTGTTCACCCCCGTTGTGGGGGGGGGGGGTTGTCTGGTGTGAGGGGACAGGCGGGATGGGGCCCCCAAGTGTTTGGGTCCCGGTTGAGGGGCCCCACGGATGGCGGTAGATCCACTGTAACACTATTGTAGCTGTAGCAATAATGGCGGACGGAGAGGGCGCGTCCAGTAAAAGCTGGCGTTGCCATGACGCCAGGCGAGCGGCCATCTCTGATTCGCCGAAACCAAAGCATCCGTGAGTATAGGGCGGGTCGTTCTTTTAACACGAGGCGCTCGTTCTTTGCCCTCGCCCCGCCCCGCCTCGCCCCGCCCCACCCCATGACAGAGAGGCGAACGCATGACACGCTGGTCCTTTCCACGCGCCCCCCCCCCCCTTCCCGAATCCACCACGGCGTCCATTTTCTCTTTGTTTTCAGGATGCCCTTGTTCGGCTTCAAATGTTTGGTTTTTTTTTTTTTTAATTTTGTAAATATGTATTCATACAGTATGTGTTCCCAGCGTGCACATATGTGTATATACATATATATTACCCCCCCCCCCCCCTTTGCTTCTGACCTGATACCCTTGCTGTGGGAGTGAAATTATGAAGACGGAGTTCCGCGCTCCGCCTGAATTTAATCCCACACCTCCGCAAGACTTAGTGCCGTTTGGCTTTTTGTGCCAGAGACACTGCAAGCACATGACATATCGCATTAAATGCCCCCCACTCCCCAGCACATGGGGACAGTGAGGCTCGAGCACCAGCCCCTCCCCCCCAACCCCCCAACCCCAACCCCACCCCACCCCACCCCATTCCACTTTGCTCACCTTGCGTTTGAAAATACACACACAGCGCCTTGAGCTGAAAAACTTCTCTTACTGGGGTTGTTTCATCCTTCTTCCTTCTTTCTTTTTTGTTGTTATTTTTAAATTGTGTTTTCTCCTTAATTTATACACATGTAATGTCTTTAAAACAAACGAACAATAATGAAAACAAAAGGCGATAATAAAGTTTTTTTTTTGGTTGAATCTGTAGATTGGTTTTGTGTCTTGTGTCTGTTGTCTTGTCAGTATGCATCCTAGCAGTTGTCAGTGATATGGACAATTCCAGTTTGCACCAGATAAAGTATTCAAGAGTCCTTTGCATTTCTGAAATTCATGCCCTCGACTGTACCTTCTGATCTAGCTCTGCAAGGTGAGTACCAGCACAAGATCATGGACAGTTGCAGCACATTCATATAGATAATCTCCCCCCCCCCCCCCCCCCATCTATGTAAGAAATTACTGAGCACCAACATATTTATACACTTAAAAAAGTTTATGCACCTGAAACATATGGAAATAAGACTGACAACAAAAAAGTTCTTTGTGGAAACACACATAGATATTTTACATGAGTATGCATCTGTTTAGTATGTAAGGTACAGAATCGTCCATCTTGCATATGTTCATCTGTCAGATTACTTGTGGCTGCATCACATACTGTAGACATACACATATGTTCTCAAATGAGCAATTGCTTGAATGACTTAATTCCATTTTGCCTTAAGTTTGTCACATTGTTTGGCAATTTACTGCTATGTCCAGCTCATGAAATGTACTAAAACTGCTGTCTTAGTTGTCTCACGGTTTTATGTTCAAGCAAGTTCGATTCCACACAAAACTGTAGTTTACACCACATAGCGATGATCGAAACGCCTAAACAAGCTGCAGGGAAGAAATTATCGACTGAAACAGAAGTGAAACGTAAAGCAACTACGACAAAAGACGTAAAAAAATTATAGCATTTATTTGCCTACTAAAACGTAATTTTCGAGTAACTTTCCCTCACGTAACTAACGGCAGCCGTATACTTGCCACTGTGTTTTTAATCTGATAAATTTAAAATGTGCTCCTGTCCGTGGGGTATGACGTTGATCTGCAGGACCCAAAACAAGCGGTACGTGTGCCAAGTCCCCTGAACGTGGCGCTCCAACTCCCGCCTCGCGCAGCGTCCTGGCAACCCCAGTTGTCTCAGCCAATCTGGACCACCGAGTCCCGCGTGCGGGCGCCCGTGGTCTTTCGGACGGTTATTGCTTCGACCTCCTCTGTTAGATGGTTGCTAGGCGACTCCGGCCTGGGCTCAGGTTAGGCACGTTTCTTCCTAAACAGAACGCGCTCGTTTGCTACAGCTGGAGTAATATGAGAACTGGCAAACATATCTGCTGGAACAATAAGAACGCACTGCAAGAACCAAAAGTAAGTGCATCCATATTTGCATGTTTTGCTTTGATCTGGTTTCTTAATATAAATGTATACATATGTTGGCTACTATTTATTAGACAATAAAATAACTTCAAAGTGATCAACTTCAACTTCACTTCAACTGATTTCCAAAAGTAGCCTAATCTCTGTGTAAGATATACTTTAATTCCATACTGCGCACCAGTGGAACTGTATGTCGTTAAATTGGTTTCATTGCATGAAATTAAATCTGAGATTTTAAAGTTCCGCGAGAATTCTGCAAACGCCCTTTGACCGACAGAGCTGGAACAATTTGGTTTTAGCTGAAGACTTGCTAGTTAATTTGAACCTAACTTTGAAGCATGTGGAAAATGGTATGGTCCACCTCTGAAGAAACGTTTTGCAGTAGTGCTAACTACCCGTGATGCAGAGATTGCACGCTGTCATAGTAAGATAATTATCTAGTACGATATACCGCTTGTTCATTTGTTTACTTGTGTGTGCGCGTCTGGTTGGCTTTAATTGCTGACAGATACCAGCAACTTTCCTTGTTGGCTCTGAGCTACGTGAACTGACCACACGTGAATGGTTGTGGAATTTATTGTGTTCTTTGTCGGAGCACGACTTGTTGTCTTGTAAGTTCCAAATGGGAGGCGGGGGGGGGGGGGGGGGCTATGTTTCCAGGGTGACCCTTGTCTTTCCCTAGGCTGCGGAGAGGGGTGGAGGGGTGGGGGGCCGGGGGGTCTGTATGTCAGCCAAGTTATCACTGACACGAATCCACACAATCACCGGAAAAAGCCGCCGAGGAGAAACCTGGGAGATATTTTACTGAATATAAAGTGAGAAAATGTAAATAGTCACAGCTGCATGTAGGCTACCACTGACAACAGTCTCCCAGCTGGCACCTGGACCTTTAACGTCTTTGGTTCGTTTTTGTCCAGTCAGTTGTTCCGGTGCAGAACGTACGGCTTTTAAACCGATGCAGAACCGATGTCCGCGTGCAGAGCCGCATCTTCGGTCTCCACTAAGCGCGCGCCCCAGGCGATGTGGGTCAGTAAGGACGATGCAGTATATTTCCAACAAGCTTGGCGGGGCTGCCTCGCGAGGACAGTCGCCCCGGTATGACCGCGCGAGTTCGAACGGGGCGAGTGGCAGAGAGTTCTCTAGAAGGCAATTTGCTTTTGAAAGAAGTAACGTTGGCCTGTGAAGCGAGCAGCGTTGATTGCCTCTGGCTTGGTCTCTATTTCTTAGTTTGGCATAGCTGCAAAGGCGTCCTGTGTCAGAGCTGTCTGGAGCTATGGCCTAAGCTAACCCAGCCGGTGGAAGACCTAGTATATGTGACACCAGGGAAGCAGGGCTGCTTTAAATGTGTTCTAAAATGCTCAGAACTGAACCGTGCTCTGTGACCCATAAGCATTGGCCCTGGCCTTCTAAATAGCCCAATCACCACAATGGGGTTCTGGCTTGCTTTGCAAGAAGGTATAAATGTTACACCAAGAGGCGAACAGTCCCCTGTAGGGTGAAACCGGAAAGCTGTCTGTTTGTTATAAGGCACTGCTAGGCATGAAAACCGCTCGGAAAGGCCTCAGGTCATGAACAAACGACAGCCATTCTTCAGGCGCTGTAGGTTGACCATTGTCCGCCTGTACAGAGCGCTGTGTATCATATACAGTGTTTTTGACATGCCTATAGTACCGCCCTATAATAAGCAGACCGGATACTTGTTTCGCTTTACGCTTGACTGCCCACCTCTTGTTGTATGGTGTGTACCTTCTGAATAACCCTAAATGCTAACCCTGCTATTACGCTCATTCATTACTGTTACATGAGAGGAATAACAGTTTTCCAGGTGGACTGTGACACCTGGCGCTTTCTCCTTTGATGTTCAAGGTGTTTGCGGTGCTACTGTAAACGGAGTCTGGCTTTAGGTTAAAGCCATGCATTCTCCGACGAGAAGCGCTTTTTGTAATCGCCTACCATTCATTTCAATGGGAGCCCGATTTTTCGCGACCGCAAGGCATTGCCAGCCATCCCAGCATGCCTTGCGGGCGCGAAAAATCGGGCTCCCATTGAAATGAATGGTAGGGGATTACAAAGCCGCTTCACGTCGCGCGACTTTAACCGTACTTCCGTTGTGTTTCTCAGCCGCTGCCCTGCAGCCAATCAGAAGTGGGCCGCGTCCGTCCACGCGCCTCGCAAGATGGCCGACAGAGATCAGGAGGGGCCGGGGGAGACGGGAGAGGACACAGACGAGCTGCTTTACTCTGGTATCACGCCCTCACACTCATTCATGTTTGGTTTAGGATGTGCATTTCCTCTACATAGTGATGGCCTGATGTGTTTTTTTCCACACACATCGCGCTATACAGATATGTTTGATTTGATCAGATGTTCTCTCCTCTCTCTCCCCTGCTCAGATGTGGAGGCAGAGGTCCGGGGTTCGGGGCCCGCTCACGCCCGGCCGCCCCGGGACCACTGCGACCTCCTCCTGGACGCCATCGACGCCCAGCTGAGCCGCTTACAGGTGAGCCTCTTACTGGTGAGCAAGGCTCTGTGCGCACCTGCGCCAGCTGAATAAAATCATCCCGGTTGGCTTCGCTAGGTTTAGGATCCGCCCCGCCCTCAGAACTAGAGCTTTAGAGCTGGATCGGTCACCTGCGAGGTCCTTAATGTTGGTGTCTCACCTGTCTGTGACATCATTAATGTTGGTGTCTCACCTGTCTGTGACATCATTAATGTTGGTGTCTCACCTGTCCTACTGTCGAAATGTTTCCAGGCCCAGAGCCATGTTGTCAGAGCCAGAGAGGATGGTGGGAACAGTAAGAGAATGACTCACAACAGCACAGGTAGGCTCGATCTCTCAGGAAACAGACACACCTTGAAATGGCATTCTTTATGCCTTTAACATCGGTAATACCGTTAACATTATTGACTTTGGTCTTTTCACAGGATATGTTGATGATGCTAAAAAAATGAGCATTACTGGTGTTATCCTTTAACCTGTCCTCCATGTTTGAGCCCTGTATGCCTTGCTTTTTTATTTCTTATGTGCTGAAGCGCTCGGTCAGAGTCAGTCTGTGAGCAAGGACACCGGGTTTGGGAGTACCCTCCACACCAATGCCACCTCCACCCCCCCTCTCGACGTGGGACACTCCGTCTCCGAGACTCCAGACCTCTCCTCAGGTAACCTTATAGAACTGTTTGCAGTGTTAGCCCCGGCAAAATATTAGCCTGCTGATTGGTGGGGGGGGGCCCTGCTTTGCCAGAAAGCTTCCATCTCTGGACAGTGGCTCACAGAATGAACCCATGGCTGAAGTCCAAGAACCAGTCCTGAAACAGCAACCACTGGAACATTTCACATTTATCAAGAACAGAACGACTTAGTGACCCGGAGAACAGGCGCTTCCCCTGCTGTCATGCCCAATAACAGATAACGTCCCGGCTCAGCCTCCCCACACCCCCCACGCCTCCACATTCATTTGGAGCCCCGCCCCCCCTTACTAACCCGGACTGAATCCAAACTCTCCACTCGCTGTTTCCTTCACAGAGAAGCAGTCAGGAAGCAGGGGCCCTGACTCTGCAGAACAGGAGGAGGAGGAGGAGGAGGAAGAGGAGGATGATGGGGGAGCGGCGGCGGGGGAGGCCGAAGAGGACTCCGAGCGGAAGCGGTGCCTCTGGAGGCTGGAGCGCCTGCTGGGACGGGCGGAGGGCGGGTACGGGAGCCCGCCGCCCCGCAGAGAGGACAGCGTCCGCACCGAGGACTTCGCCGCCCGCTTCAGGGAGGAGATGCTGGAGCCGCTGGGCGGAGTCAGAGCCGAGGGGGCGGGGCCTGGGAGCGGGAGCTCAGGGGAGGAGCCAGCGGGCGGAGTCAGAGCCGAGGGGGCGGGGCCTGGGGGCGGAGCTCCACTGGGTCTCTGTGAACAGAGCACACAAGCACAGCACTCCCAACTCCCACCACCAGGGGGCGATAGTGAGCAGTCAGGAGACACAGCCTCTGAGCAGGTTGAACTGTCCCAGGGCCAGCCACCCCAGGGATGTAAAAAACGCAGTGTCCACCAGGAGTCCCGTCCCATTGGAGGAAGGAGTGTCAGCATGACTGCTTTAACAGATTCAACCCCGCTATGTGTCCACAAGAGGCCTGGGACTGCCCCAACCAGCGATGGGACCAACTGGACCAGTACACCCCATGCAGAGGGGTCAGGAGGTGGGACCACGGCTTCTTTAAAACCCAAATCAGACACTCTAGCGCAGAAGGTTAGCGGGTCCGGGACTCGAATGATGTCGAGGTGTCCGAGCTGGCCTGGACCCACCCCAGAACCCACAGAACGAGAACTCAAACTCCGTATCCCCTCCCCTGGCTGGACCCCCATCTCCCGCCGTTCCCCGCAGAGGGACACGGAGACCCCCCTCTGTGCCCCACCTCCTGTGCCTTATGACCCCCCCTGCCCCGGTCCCGCCCCGCCTGACTGCACCGACGGGGGCCTGCCGGAGGTTCTTGGCCTGGCCGGTGAGTCGGCCCAAACCACCGGCGCTGCCGTCCGGGTCCGGCACAGCTGCTCCTGGTAGCGCCGTGTGGATGTGTGTTTACTCAGCCTGGAGCCCCATGTTCATTCGTCATGGGCTCGGCTCCTCAACCCTGGTCCTGGATCGCCACCTGCTGGCCCCTTACTGTTAATGCATTTAATGTGTGTTCATTTAATGTGTTTGTTAATTGCGGTTGATTTCCATCCATCCACCCATCCATCTATACCCGCTTATTCCTGGTCAGGCTCACGGGAGGTGCTGGAGCCCATCCCAGAATGCATTGGGCGAGAGGCAGGAGCAGTTGATTTACAGTTTAAAATAAATTTAAAAAACCTAAAAAAAAATTTTTTACTCACCTCAGCTGGTCCCTTAGATTCTGAATTGGGTGTTGAGTGAACCAGCTACCAATTCATGGTAAAAATGAAAAACCAGCCATCTTGCAGTTCTCCATGACCAGTGTCAGATGGCGTCCACACGTGTCTCTTTCCCGTTTCAGGTTTCGGTTCCGCTCCCGGCCCCCCCAGCAGCAGTGGCACCGGTGTCCTGACAGCGTCCCGGTCCAGTGTGATCACCGCGGAGACAGAGGGTGTCACGGGCCCCCCCGCCCGTCCCGCTGTCAGACACCTGGCAGGTACTGCACACGCACAGGTGTGAGAGTCCAGGTCCCGAAAGTAAAAGTCCTCCCCAGTATTTTGATCCAACCACCTGGATTTGCTAATTAGTAGAATTCTTCAGCCAGGAGGCACTGTAGAGCTAATTAAATCGGCTGGCTGAGTTCATGGGTGGAAGAAACACGTGGCGGGACTTTTACTTTCTGACCCCTAAATTTTCCACCCCTGTGCCCACATCCTGCCGCTCAACCTCTTTCTCTCACTACTGCAAGGCTGATATTCACCCGCTTAGCATCCTGACAGCCTTGCTGTAAAATTATAGCAAGGGCGTTACAGTGATGAACCGTTACACAGAGAGGGCCGTCTCTGCTGAAAACTGCACCTCTTCAAACCCAAGAACCAAAATACCTGACCTTTCTGAAAATAACCTGCCTACACCTCTGTCTCATTCCACATTTGACGTTTGTACATTTTGTTAGGTGTAAGTCTTGTTGGTGTAACTTTGTGTTTCATGTCAGGTTCCCCCTTGCAGAAGGGATTTCAATCTCAATGGGGTTTTCCTGGTTAAAAAATGGTTAAATAAATAAAAGTGAAAAATAACGTTGTGTCTACGTGTGTGCGTATTTGTTTTGACCTGATGAAGACTGCGGTTTCCTCTCCCTCGGTGTGTGTCGTGTCCGCAGGCGTTCCTGTGAAGAGCTTCGACTCGGTGACCATCGACAGCGACCTGGACTCGGTGCGCACCGACCGGGTCCGGGAACACTTCCGGAAGGCTCTCCGCTGCGGTGCAGGTGTGGTCTGGGGGGGGGGGGGGGGGGGGGGGGGGGGGGGGCGTTGGGTCTGCAGTAAGAGGACGTGCTCCCCGTTCTCACGTGTGTCACACAGTGAAGGGGCTCTCTCCTCACTGCCTGTGCTGTCCAACTCTACTGCTGGATTCATCATCAGCTCCTATTTTGAAGGCATACTGTGCAGGATTTTTAAGCCTTGCTGTGGTCCTGTGTTTACAATCAAAGAAGTCTTCTCCTACTACAACCCCACCCACTCACCCTACATAACATAGCTAGCTGGATAGCTACGTTAGCCAGTGCATCATAGATAATCCCTTAGCATGGTGATTTTGTTATATATTCAAGGTAAAACAAGATGTGTGCGTGTGCGTGTATCTGAGGGTGTCACACTCACCTGTGTCCCCCTCCTGCCGTATCCCCCCCTCTCCCCTCAGCGGTCAGGTGTGCCCAGGGGAACCTGTACCTGGAGGACCTGTGTACTGACCAGAGTGACCCTGACCTGCTGCTGGAGCCAAGGTCAAAGTTCAGTGAGTCCATATGCTGCTGTTTACTCACATCACATTATGCTACATTCATTTAGCATATGTTCTTGTCCAGAGCAACTTACAATGCAAGAGGACAGACTGCAAAAAAAGTCTGTCTGAACAAGTGTTTTACTGTTGTAGTGAGTCTTAAAATCTTAATGTTTTTTCTCTCAAGTAGAAATTTTTTTTGCTTGTTTTAAGCTATTTTTTGCCTACCAATTGAAATTGTCTTATACCACTGGAAAATCTTGAAATTATTAAAACTGTCTCACCTCACTAGCAACCTTTTTCGTCTTACTCAGCAAACAAGTAATCAAAATAATATTTTAAGCCTAAATACATGAATAAAACAGTCGTTAAGATTGACTTTTTTTGTTTTTCGTTTTTTTTCCAGTTAGTGCATTCACCTCAGTTATATGAGCAGCAAACAACACTCATCTTTTATTTAACATTCTTGTTTCTTACCGTTTCTGTTTTTACTGCTACTGTCACGTTGAAAAATCGCTGTGTGTACTGTTTTAAAAAAAAAAATGTAAAAACATCGTCAGGCCTGCAGGCTCTGAGGCGGAATGTTCCGGATGGAAGCCGGCGAGTCAGAGCACCCCATAACTCCCGGAGGGGACCCCCCAGGTTGGAATCTCCGAATGTCATTACTCATCTCTCAGGTTCGGTTAAAGCTGTACCAGCCTTCTGGATAGAGGAATACACTGCAATAGACACACTGTATTTTTCTTTATTTTTAATTCAGTGATGAGAAATATATTTGTCGTTATGTTTTCCGTAATGTCCACATATGTGCAATGTATTGCAGTATGTTCAGTTTCCATAAGGGCAGCTTGACCTGGACAGCAGTCATATATTTATTTAAATGTCTGTACATCAGTATTAAATGCTGGGTGCCTCTTTCTGTTAAGACCCTGTTAGAGTGTACCGATGGGCCCCGTTGTCTGGGTTCGAACATTTTGACGGAAACTGACCGTCTGTCTCTCTGTGCGGCTATCTCTCTGTTAGCGCTGTGGTCAGGTACGACTGCTCAAACGATGAGGAAACTGACGAGGAAGAGGAGGCGGAGGAGGAGGAGGAGCAAGAGCACACGGGCCTCTCAGGACTGGACCACAGAGGGCTGGTGCAGAAGAACAGCGCCCCCTGGAGGAGACGGCCCGGCCGGTTAAGACGGCCGCACTTACGCACGGTGGGGCCGCTACATAATCCGGTTATGAGCATTTTACCTTTATCCTCTTTCTGCCCTGTTTGGAATCGGAAATTGAGCCACTGGTGTTCTCTTTCTCCACCTTTCTCTCCCTCTTTCCCCATCGCTCTATCTCTCTCTTCCTCCCTGTCGTTCTCTCTCTCTCTCTCTCCTCCTGTTGCTGTCTCTCTCTCGCTCTCTAATATGCTTGAAGTGTTTCCTCTTTTTACTCTCTACTTTTCATTCAACTCTTCGTTTATTGAAAGTGTTACGAGGTTAAACATTTATCGCCAGCGTTTATTGAACAAATTCAGTGTAATTTTATGGAAAAAGATGAAAGAATGTAATTTTCCCATGATTCCTTGTTTCAGTTGACTGGCGGGTGGCTGGAGGCGATGAGCGTAGACCGGCTGCTGCTGGAGGAAGCTCTCCACGCTCTGAGACAGGTGAGCTACTCTCCGTCACGGTCCTCTTCTGTGGGCTATACATGCGGCCACTGACAGGGGGCGCTGTTGCTACACTGCAGGTCTTTTTCTGTGGTTGGTGCCTTTTATGTGTCACCTTGGTTTAGTTTTGTGCTTGTTTTTTTGGGACATTTCCTGTTCTACTCTGTAATGCTCCTGTGTTCGTGTGTATGTGTGTATCTCTGTGTGTGTGTGTGTGTGTGTGTGTGTGTTACAGAACTGCCTAAGGGAGGAGGAGAGGTTGAAACAGAAGAGGGAACAGCTACATGATACGGAATTGTCCCTCACTACATTACTGCAACAGAAGAAGGTATATATACACTCATACGCACACATGCACACAAGGGTATTGCTGTGATATGCTTATAAATACAATTAGGCAGCCCCTATTTGTAATAGTAATCATTAAAATAATCATTTTTAAGCAATATGTCGGAACATGTTTCCTTTATTGGAGCCTCATCTCTGTGGTGTTACTGAGCTTCACCAACGTCATATCTGTGCTCATGAGCTCGTCACCCAATGAGGTTCCCCCGTGTGATCATGTGATCTCCCAGCATGCCTTGCAGGAGTTGGAGTACGCCCAGGAGAGGGCGGAGCAAGCCGAGCGTGAGGGGCGGGGCCTGGAGGCCAGCCTGAGAGACAGCCGGACGCTGGCGGACAGCACCAGGTAACAGACGCACCTGTCACTCACACGTCACTTACCCACGATGCAGTGCAGCCAGTGCAGGACCGTGTCGTCTGCGTGTGCCGCAGGTCGCAGCTGCGCGTGCTGCAGGCCCAGAGGGACGCCCATGCGCAGGAGCTGCGCGATCTGGAGGAGGAGCTGATTGCGCTGCGCAGGCACAAGGGGGCGGAGGCAGAGAAGGTACGGAACACACCTCTTGTTTCTGATTGGCTGATTGGTTCCTCTGCATGTACTGTTTGCATTAACCTATGAGGGCACCACGCTTACAGTTCAAACGAGTTTGTGGCCAATCAAATTAAAATGTACTCATTATCATGAAAGGTTTTGTGTAATGTTGTTTTTACACCATTCTCTGCAGGTGACTGTCCTTCAATTTATTAAATATTAACCAAATATTGAGCGGCTGATGAGCAGCTTGCTTTATACCGATGGTGATTGTGTGTGTTGTGAAGAACTGAAGCTCTCCTCTCTGTGTCAGAAGCTGCACGCCAGCGGTTTGTCCGTCCTGGAGAGGGAGGAGCTGGACAGACAGCTGGACAGCGCCAAGACGGAGCTGTTCGCCGAGCGGCGCCGGGCCCGGCACAAACTGGACTCCCTGCAGGAGGTATCTCCCAGCATGCAGCAGCAGGGCGTTCACCACGTATGACGTCATTGTAGTGCAAACTGCCTTTGCATCACGTCTAAATGCTGTTTTAACTTTTACATTTATTTAGAGTTAGTGTTTAATGAAGGCTGTGATCGGTTTTTGTGTGTCGATTGCATACGTGTGTGTGTGTGTGCGTGCGTGTGTGTGTCCAGAGGCTGGAGGAGACCCAGCAGGAGCTGGAGCAGTGTGGGGAGGAGGTCAGGGTCCTGAGGGCGAGTCACATGGGTCTGGAGGAGGAGCTCACTGCTGCCCAGAGACAGAGAGAGGACCTGGAGCAGGTATCACACACACTCACACTCACACTTACACTCACACACACACACGCACACACACACACTTACACTCACACACACACACACACGCACACACACACACAGACACACACACACACGCACACTCACACACACACAGACACACACACACACACACGCACACACACGCACACTCATGCACACAGATACACAGACACACACACACAA
>NC_049210.1:2972780-3000280 GCF_013347855.1 Anguilla anguilla | reverse complement strand
CCATGTTGCTATATGTTGCGTTCTCTGGTTACAGTGAGCAGCGTTCTGCGTTTTATTTTAGATCTTTGCCCTGTACCCCGAAAAAGTAGTTAAATAAATCTATCATTAGTCAAAAAATAAACATAACATCGGCTGGCACTTATGTAACGTAGTAACCACTGATCTGCACAGTAACATGTGATGTCATACGTGCATTGGGTTTTTATTAAATTCCTAGCAAATAACTCCCTAAAGAAAAATGCATTGCTTAAAGATGTGAACATTGTGACCGTACCATATGACTGTTATGATTTATTTCTCTGTTGAGAAACCTGGAAATATAAATGCGTTGCGTTGTGCATGTTGATTGACATGTAGCTTTCCCCTCCTGCAGATGCAAGGCACAGTTACTAAAGGAGAGGTAACGTGGTTCACCTCTGAGATGTAGCAGTAGTGTGGAAATAGCGCCGAGCATAACTCACTAACCTAGATACATCCGGGCCTCCAGGACAAGTGTCTCCCAACATAGAAGAAGAATGAGTCGCTTATTCTAACTCGTGTGTGACAGTAGTGCGTCCTAGCAGTAGCAGTAGCTGTAGTTCTGCACCTCTGCTGTGCCGGTGTGGTGTGTGACGCCTGATATTCCTTTTTATTTTTTAGACGGGTCCCGAGGACCAGAACGGACCAGCAGAGGAAACTGCAGCGTCTGGAGACTGAGATGAGGCAGCTGACCGCGGTAAATTACCACATCAGACACCAAAAAAAACAACTTTTTACATTGAAAAACACGAGCGGAGTATTGCAATGTATAGTCGCTCAGGGAGTGCTTCTGTGTTTAACCCTTTAACCTTTTTAATGTGTGAGGTCACAAATGTCCGATTAGAGTGTTCTCAACCGAACGTTCTAATGCTGATGTCACAATCATTGCCGGTAACCGAAGGCAACAGAGTTCCTAGAACACTGGGAAGAGACCTACTGTTCATTGGGTTAATACAATAACAAATAGGGATTATGGGTGACCGCTGTGTTGGAATTTTATTTTTGTCAGTGTCTTAAGCGTTACCCACGAGGAGAAAGGTCAGGCACATAAAAAAATGCCTGCCTCACATGCGCTGCATCTTTTTTTTTTACTATTGTCACACCTGCAGTGTGACCTTATTTATCACTCCAATCTCTCTCTCTCTCTCTCTCCCTCCCTCTCTGTCTTTCCCTCTGGGACTGTCATGTACCATTTCCCATCAATTGTCAATGTGCAATGAAAACAGTAATTTAAATACTGACTTACACCGACATAACATGGCTACTCTTGTCGAAGAAACTTCCAGACGTCAATAAGTACTTCCTGCTGTAGTGACTTGTTTAATGAAACTGCTTGGATTTCTTCTCTTGTTCCAGGAGTACGGAGACCCAGGGGTACTGCGTTCCACCTCCACCCCCTCCCTCCTGTCTGCGGACCCCCCCGCCGCCCCCGGCCCCCCCGACCTGGCCACGTTCAAGCTGCTGCGCCACCTGCAGAGCCGCGTGAGACAGCTGCGTGCGGAGAACTCTGTGCAGAGCTGCAGCCCCACGCACCTGGGCCCGTACCTGAACACACACCCGAGCGCGTACCTGGGGACGCACCTGAACATGCACCTGGGCACTGCGGGGGAGCTGGCAGGATCATACCTGGAGACGGTGAGTCCCCCGCCCCGCCCTGCCCTGGTCTAGTCCCCTTTCCCATCCCATTCACCCTGGGGGTATAGCGTGTGAGTTAGGAGAGGGGGGGTAACGTGAGTTAGCGGAGGCGGCTAACCCAACGCCCCCCGTGTTCTCCCTACAGATCGGTCCTGCTTCAGAGCGCTGTCACACCAGGACCCGAACCCACAGCAGGACGGTCCCGAACTGAGCTGGAGCTCCAGGGAGATACAGACATGGGACTGTCCCACCCCACCCCACCCCACCCACTCACTCAGAGACTGGTGCTCCCCCCCCAAAGTCACGCACGTAAGGTACGGTGCACTGTAGAACCGCTGTGGTCCGGTCGTTTCAAAAAGAGGACTGCTTGAAAAGCACAAAGTCTCACCTCTCACTCACAGGATGACTGCGGGATCCGGTGGTCTCACCCACGCCCCCCCCCAGGGGCCTCGCCCCCACGCCCACGGAGGCCTTGACCCCACAGTCAGGACATCCCGTAAAATACCTGAGCACGCTCCGAACACACCCGAGTTTCGCCAGGTTTTTTACTGCCGCAGTTAAAGGCCGGGAGGGTACAGCCTGACGTCAGACCGCGGCAATATCCCAGAGGCCTCGCCGTCTTTCACACGCGGCGCGAACGCTCAGCGCCCTGACCGCGCGCTCGTAAAACGGTCAGTCACCCCGTGCGAGGCAGCAGACGGATGCCGCTTGAGTGGCGGGTGCATCGGGTTCGCAGTTAAAGGGCCGGTCACATGACTCTGTGTGACTCCCGAGCGCTCCTTTTATCGTCTTTTTTTGAAATCGTTCAAAATATTCAAGCGAGACAACTGCCAAATCAACGCAGTTTTAAGTGCAAGCGAGGTTTTACTTCAATAATGATTTCTTCCCCGTTTCATGGTACACTTTTCCTAATAAAGCACGCAGACACGGTATTTTGTCATTTCAAGTTTAATTTAAAAAAAAAAAAAAAAGGTCAACAATCCACTTTACACAGGCTTCCACAATCAAGGTGCAAATAAGATCATCTGGATCAACAAACAAAAGAAAACAAAAAACGTTCACATTCTGAAGCCCAACGAAACCCATAATACTTGATTGTATGTGCTTTTTAATTTTTTAATTTTTTTTTAAATGGGATTTTAAAAGGCATGAATGCATCACTCCTGTTGCATAGCTGTGTCCAGGACTGCTCACACCGGTGCCCTTCCCGCTTAGTCCTGGGGGCCGGACTCCTTCCGACTGGAGCCTTTAACGATCGAAAAGACCCGAATTTTTATCGTTTTATTGTGTGGACGTACAGTAATGCTGGGGTCGTATGAGCACAAAGCAGTCTTACTGCTGTTGGCCAAAAAGTAAGATTATGGTCAGCATTTCATGCATGGCTGACTCTGTCAGCAGAAATTGTCAGCAGACCAATCAAAGTCACCTGAACCTCGTTTTTTAATGTTTTTTTACCAGCCAAACTCGCGAGCGATGCCGTACAGAGACTTCGTAGCTCTCTAGACTTATGGCCTCTGCTTGACAATAAAGCAAGCTGAAACGTTTCCCTTCATAAGTTGACATTAATGCACTCACCGTCTTCCACGAATGTGGAAATGCTTTTCTGTAATGTAAAAAAAAAAAAAATGGTGCTACCAGCATAGACCCCCCCATGGCTGGACAAATATCGGTTATGGATACCAGCCGATAATTTCCATACGCCAGATCCCTGCTTTACTGTACTGACCCTTCACTGCTCATAGCACAATGGAGCCATTACAAAATGGAGCAGGAGAGTGGTCCCTTCAGGACAACCCAAGGAGCACCAGCTTTAGCCATGCTAACGTAATCGACTGGTTTGGATGCTAGCACTAGCGCCGAAGGATTTTCCCGCCAAAGGCTTCGCACATTCCTGTTGGAGCTGCACACTGGAGCCTCTGGAACAAACGCCAACCTGCCATCCACTGGGAGTCCCCACCTCTACCCCTTAGAAAGCCAAACCCCCATCCACTTTCACACAAAAATGAAAAACTGTACTGGCACTGTTTAGAATGTAAAAATTAGCATAGTATACTTAGCTGCAGTACCTTAGCCAAACCCTTGAACGCAAAGGTAACCAATCCGGTTTGAATTTGTACTAGAAACAAAACAATATGGCTGAACGTAGAACGAAAAAGAAAATGGCCGACTACCGTAAGCTTGGATGAGTTTTTCTGCACAGGCGGCGAGCTCTATGAGAAAAATGTGTGGCTATTATATTTTCGGTAATACGCTGAAGCTGTTGCTTTTTTATATATATATATATAACGGTAAGTAAAACAGAGAAGAACGTTTAGCAGGTGGCCGAGCACTCAAGGCTGTTTTGACACGCTGTTGCTGAAGCTTGGCGGCGGCAGCAGGGTACCTGTCCACAGGTGTGTCTTTTTTAACGTCCTGATGTGTCTGATGTCCAGGAACGGGGGAAAAAAAAAAAAAAAAAAAAACCCAAATGGTCTTACCTAGCTAACGCAAAACGTTTTCCGCAAAGTTAACGGAATGGTTTGTCAATGTTATAACGTTGCCCCGACAGGGCTGCAACATTGTGAGGATGTCTTAGCTGTGTTAGCTGGGTAGGTTGGGTGCCTACAGAAGGCCACTCCAGAAAGGACAGAAGCCCCGCCCAGCACTGAGACGGACAGATGAAACGTAAAAATAGACCAATTGGGGTTAGGGGGAGGGCAATCTAAATTTCTCTTTTTAAAAATTATTTTTCTTTAAAATTATCTTAATTTCAGTGGTGAAATTAATTCTCTCAATCACTAGTCTTGACAAACTGTGAAAATGGGTGATTTGGAGGATTTGACCAAACTTAATTTACATTTACGTCCTAACAGTCAATCTTGTTGGCGGGACTTCCGTCCCCTCTCGGGCGGCCATCTTGTGGCGACCGCAGGACGTAGGCTCTTGCAGACAGGAAGGTACAGGAGGTGGCTGTCAAACTCAGTCCACGCATGGCGATATGGCGAAGTCCACTGGGCCCAAAGGCGAAGCATTTAAAATGCGCACTGGTTCTGTGGAGACGCAGTTCAGCTGGCCACCCAATCTCATGGTGAAATTTGGGCGGTAGGGAGGTGCTACAGCTCCATCTCCTCCTCAGTAGAGACCTCGGGGGTGGGGCTGCAGTACAGACCGGCGGGGGTGGGGCTAGAGGGTAGGGGGGCGGGGCCGCAGTACAGCCCGCTGGGGGCGGAGCCAGAGGCCTGGGCGGCGGCTGGGGGCCGGGTGCCGACGGCGGGAAGCGCCTCCCTGCCGTTGACCTGCTTCCGCTGCTTCTGTAAGGAGTCCTTCAGCCTCCGGGGAAGCACCTCCTCCGGGGGCCTCCACACCACCAGCTCCATGCAGGACCGGCTCCTTCAGAACGCACGGGAGGGGAGGGGAGGGGAGGGGAGGGGGGGGGAGATGGGCCAGCACGAGTCAGAGGACAACAGGGAAAAAAACTAAATATGCAAACGAAATGAGCACCAAACAAAAGCTGGTTTTCCTTCCTCCCAGGTTCCTGATCAGCCAGACTGCCTTCACACCTGACTCCCAGGTAAAGGGAGGGTGGAAAACCAGCAGTTCTCGGCCCTTGAGGGCCGTGATTTGAGTGACATGGGTTTAAACCAGGGCCCTGTTCCTGAATATCTACCATCCTGTATGTTTTCACTCCAACGCTAATTTGGCACACCTGAAGAGTTTAATTAGCCTACTTGGAGGCTCAACAAGAACTCTAGCTGTTGAGTGAGGTGCAGCTTTGTTAGGGTCGGAGTGAAAGCCTACAGGACGGTAGATCTCCAGGGACAGGGGAACGGTTTGAATGAATCTGGAGCAGCCGTGTGCACCTGTGAGAAGGGAGAGATACTCACACTGACTCCGCCACGTTCTGTGGCAGGATGTCTCCTAAGCCCTGCTGTAGCCCCTCCCTCAGGCTCTGTGACATCACCAGCACCGGCCTGTTCTGCGCCGGCTCCACCTCCAGATCTTCGTCCTCGTCATCATCCTCCAGGGTTATCCTGAAAAAACGAAAACGGTCACAAATGAAAAATGGCTCATCACCACTCATCTAAAAGTGTGTGTGGGGGGGGGGGAATCACAGTAGAATCTGGTTTCTTAATGCCCCACCCCCCAGCCCAAATTTCAGTTCCTCATTCCTGCCCCGACGCTCACCGCTCCTCGATCTCCTGCAGCCGCCTCTGGGCTGCCTCCACCTCAGTGCGGAGCCCCCCCGGTTTGGGGCAGGGCTGTGGCGGCAGGGGGGGTCCCGGGTAGGCCAGCCTGTTCTCCGGGACGGGGCAGAGCTGGCCGCAGGCGGGGGCGGGGCCAGGGGCGAGGGCGGGACCGGGACCCAGCTGCAGCCCGGGGGCCGGGTCCGGGAGGGAGCCATCGCCACGTGGGGCCCAGCCCGGCCACCGCTTGGAGCCCGGGATGTCCCACAGAGGAGACCCCACCTCCCCCATCAGCCGCCTCCTCTTGGGACTGCTCCCCCTGAAAAGGAGGTCAAGGACAAAACAGGCAGCTGACCCAGATGCGTCTGTGACACAATCACACGCCAACCTCCTCATGCACAAACTCGTAAGTCTCTCTGGTCACTATAAGGGTTTGATTATTGCCCCGGTTACGCTGCCAGTCTGTCACTCACTCGTTGCTAGGGCTCCTCCGGTGCTTCCTCATACAGCGCCGTTCCCAGCTCCTGGGAGAAGTACGGAGAGAGAGGAAGGACAAAAAAGGCGTGGGTCCCTACATGCTGAGCTGCGGCATGCCACAGTATGACCCTGGGTTATCCTGTGTTATGACACTGATGGGTGTCAGTGAAGCATGCAGCACAAACCAGAACTTTTTTTTGTTTTCCCCCATGTGCACATTTTCTAGCTTAATGAGTTTATTGCAATAACTGAAGAAATGCATGCACACCAGCCCAGCAGCTAAGATGCAAGGTGAAAAGAGTGTTATGACTTCAACAAAGGGAGACACGCAATGTAGTCCCCCAAAAGTGCTGCATTAAAGCTTTATTTTTTGGGGCACTATACCAAGTGTGCAACTTTAATAAGTTTCCATCAATGGCTGGAAAGATTTTACTCAGCGCAATTCTGACTGCACAGGCCCATCGTGTGGATAGAACAGTTGCTCATATAGGCCTCACACGCACGCGCACGCGCACACACACACACAAACACACACAAATACTAACGCTTCCCAGAGACACTCACGCTCCTGTGCCGGACTCTCCCGGAAAGTGCATGGCGTCCGCAACCCCAGGGCTCTCCTCCCGGACTGGAGCGTGAACAAACCCGGAGATGGGGTACAAGGGTGTCAGGAGCCCCAGTTCGCTTCTCACTGGACCAGGTTTGTGCATGCTCCCAAACGGGAGGTGTGTGTGTGTGTGTGTGTGTGTGTGTGTGTACACACTTCACTCCAGGGTCATTTTCAGCATCATTCCCGGACAGAAACAATACTGAACAGGCTTCAAAGGAAGTTGAAGCAAGGGCTGTGGGTGACGTCACACCGTAGGCGTGACGGTATCCTCGTGGACAGTCAACCTATAACAGAGGAAAGGGAGACTTATGTGAATTGCAATTGCGTTCATATAATGATATAAATATGTAGTTACTGATGCTATATGTCGCTCGTCACACTTTTCAGCTCTGTAGTATCAGTAGCTACTTAGCTTGCAAATAATACAACTATGGGGGTGGGAATGTACTATTATTGCCTAATGAACTGTTTGAGGTTCAACATAAACCATGTCTAGAAGACTCATGAGATAACAAAATATAGCAAAAATGGTAGTCAACATAACATACTCGTTACCGTCAACGATCCGGTTTGTTTATTTTGCAAAACTGACAGGGCTATTCTAATTTCTAATGTCAGTGGCATTACCTGGACCGTATTTAAAAGTATAGGGTAGGCAGTGGAATTTACAGTTCATTCGTTCAGTGTAACCATGCCATTCACACAGTTAACGGCGGCCAGCTAGCTGGTTAGTAAAGTTAAACAGACGACTCGCTTGTTCAAGTTTATGCGTCCAACTTTGAACTTTAAAAAGGATGACTACTCCTAGCACGCTAACACATCCAACAGCCTTTTCAACACTGAAGCTTAATCAACGTTACACTCGCGTAACGGAGGTGTACAGCTGTTGCCGCTAACATTATCACGCTACCTAATATATTTACAAGTTTGCTTGCTCGTTGCATTGCCAGCTATCACCTGAAAATAACCCGAGAGGCGTGGCTAATTACAGTTAGCCCAAAACTAGTGTCAGTGAGTTACTTTAAATTCAACTACTATGTGCAGCTTACAAACGACAGTAAAATTCGCCAGCTAACCAAGATAGCAAGCAAGCAAGCTAACCATCACGCTGGCTAGTCGATAAATTGACTCGTTTGGGACCCTATAACTAGCATATCTTCACTTCACCAGACAACCTAGCTAGTAAGTTAGCTAACAAAATATTAAAAGCCACGAACCCTGGTTTACCCGTTGTATTTGAGCAGTGGTTGAAATAGCCTATTCAGTTTCCAGTCGTTCGACGTTTCAACAGTAACGCACAATGCCGTTCAACCCGCCGTCATATTAATCGGTTTTAGATTACCCATTAACCACTATTAAACAGTAACGACGCAGCACCAGCAGGCCCGACTGTGAACGTGCATAGCTAATTTCTAGAACACTCAGCCGCTAGTGGTTTTGGGATATGTGGTTCAGCGTTTGAGTTCATAATCGGGACACGTTTTTAATCATTTGAATGAACTACATGCAGTCACTGCGGGCGCTTGACGACAGTTTAGAGTCTAAAATTAAGACTATTTACAGGTTATTGGGTTACGTAAATATGCAAATGAATGTGCAGGTTTGAAAAAAATTGGCAGCGGATCTCTACCAACATAAATACATTCTATAGTTACTAGCCTATAATTAGACTACTAGTTGCTGTCAAAAATAGTATACTGTCGAAGTATTAAAGGATAACTTAGGTCTTTTTCGACTTGGACCAATTTTACATAACAAATTCCACCATGCTGATCGGGACTGATAGTAATTTTGTCATATTTTTCTTTGTGGCGCTTTTGTCATCCTTAGAAACGCTCCATCTGTTTTGCAATTCAGTTTAACGGGGCCACGCAAACGAGCCTTGAAATTGCCTTCTAAATGGGGTTTTCTACCATATACAAGTGATTTTAATAGATAAATGTGAGCAGCCATTGCTCAAAACTTTAATAGGCTTATAATCTTTATTTTAAAACTTTTTTTTCACTCTAGAAAAAGTAAACACCAAATATCCGGGGACAAGACTGATTGAAAATTATGGAAATGAATGTCCGCTTAAGGCTATGCAGTTATTAATTTGAGGAAAGTTTATTTTATGGCCATTTCAAGGTCCCGTTAGACTGTACTGCAAGGCAAAGTGGAGCAGTTATCGGGGTGATAAAGCTCCACAAAGAAAGAACTTTCACTGTAAAAGTCACTCTGGATAAGATTTTCTGCTGGATGGGCGGCATGGTGGAGCACTGATGCCTCACAAGAAGGAGGTTGCGGGTTTGAGTCCTGCCCAGATCCTCTCTGCATGGTGTTTGCATGTCCTCCGTGTGGTTGTGTGAGTCTCCTCCCACACCAAAGTGACATGTATGTTAGATTAAGTACTGGCCTCAGAACTGGAGATGGCCCCTGTGCGCACTGCGATTAAATAGCTAGGAGGGGTCAAATGCAGATCCGTTTTATTTTTTACAACAAAGTACAACTTAAACTCAATGAAAGTGAAAGTCGTGTAATAATTCCCCAGGCATAATTTGCTTGAGCTTTTCGTGAGCATGTTGATGCACTCCACGGATGGAGTCACCTGTCAGAGATAGAAAGGGATCACAGAAATATGAGGTGATAGACGGGGCGATAAACAGAAAATTGCGTAACTCGTCAAGTGATAGAAGGCAAGCAGCTGCCAGAGGGGAGGGGGGTACAGGGACAGTGGCAGCAGGGCAGCTGCACACGTCGAACCTAAAGTGACCTTGTTCCAGAGACAATCTGGGACCCCTCTCTTGCTTAATCCAAATAAGTATACGTACGTGTGCATGCATATCGCTTTATGTTGCATTACATTACAAGCATTTAGCAGACGCTCATATCCAGAGCAACTCACACAACTTTTTACACAGCATTCACATTGCAGCCATTTATACAGCTGGATATATACTGAAGCAATGCAGGTTAAGTACCTTGCTCAAAGGTACAATGGCAGTGTTTTACCTGGGAATCAAACTTGTGACCTTTAGGTGCATGCATGCATACATATATCAAACTCGTTAATAGACAGCCAAAAGGGAACACTATGTCTGATTTTATTGAAAAGTGGGATGAAGATACCACTACTTGTCATTGTCTTAAATCATAAACCCAGGTTATTTAACCTCTACAATGCGGTGTGCACGTATTTCTAAATGATAACGGCCACACGAAACACTTTTAAATCTATCATCCCGAACCGGATAAACCGAAACTATTCAACCCGCAATTTTTTTTCAAACCCACAAATTTTAGCGTGCACCCGCATGCCCCGCTCCCTCACTTTCGTAACCGAAGAGTCAATCATGTGACTCCGCGGACCAAAGAACAGGAAATAGTCGTAAATATTTGCGACCTCGGGAGAGGGGAACGACGCAGTATTGTCAAGCGAGTGTCCCGCATCAGTTCACATAAAGCGAGTATAACGGGTAAGTGGCGTCTGCGCCCGTTTGACTACTTGAAAATGACAACAGTGTTGTAAATGTTTGTCAAGTCATTCTGTTCGACATGTACGCATTTCGGTTTAGTTTATGCTTGTAAAGTGAATAGCGAGCTCTCACGTGAACGTTTCCGATTACTGTTCGTGCGATTGTTACAAATTTCTATTTGTAAAAACTATCACTGAACTTTAACTGACTCGAAAGAGTGACACACACTACTACTTGATACCTCTTTTATTCTGGCGTTTGACATTCTAAGTTTAGTATTTTGTTTCCTCTCATATCTAGATAATTGCGAAATGAATCTCGCTGTCTTCATTGGATGCGCAGTTCTTGCAGTGGTCAGTGGGAAACCTCAAGGTAATTAAATACTTCAAATTGTTTACGGTGCCACGAAGAAGTGTTTGGCACCTTACTAATTTCCTCTTTTATTACATATTTGTCACACCTGGGCGATATGGGTGCTTGATAACTTTTTCATAAAAAATGAAATAATAATTTTAAAATGTGCTTTGTGTTTACACATGTTCCCTTTCTCTGATATTACATTTTGTCCAAAAATGTGAAACCATTCTGCGTGACAAATGCGCAATAATAGAGGAAATCAGGAAAGGGGCAAATACCTTTTCACGGCGCTGTACGTCTGCCTGCCCTTTAAAAATGCGTGCATGAGATCGGGATGTCCGTTAAACATATACGTTCTAATGGAGGAGGTCCCCATCTCGTGCGCTCAGTTTTAAGGATATTCAGTGTGACGCGTGAAATAAGTGCGACATTTTAAATCCATGTGATATTCCAGCCATTTCTGGTGGCAACAGCCCTGAATAAATTGGCGCCTGGACAACGTTGGCGAAGCGCTCCATTTGAATTCGAGCCTTAGTGGGAAATTCATGCGTTTCTCTCTTCAAATAATTGCGCAATTGTGTGTGCCTAGCACTTGCGAAAAGCTTTTTGGAAAGTCCAGCACTGAAGCAACGTTGAAGGCCTTATTACTCGCACAGTGCATACTGTTCTGCGTTATTTTTATCCCTAGGTGATGGGAAGGGTAATCAGTCAAACATGAAAGCCTTACATGAACTTGATCATCAGGGTCACACCGGGAAGCATATCCACAGTCCACTGGGTAGCATGCATTGAAAGAATGCACCAGCGAAAAGAAGATGATTGTCTTCGCTTGCAGAAACGACAACCTTTGTCTCGAGTGTTAATCAGTAATTACAAATCTGTCACCACTACAACCACTGCTTCTTCCACTTTAAGATAAAACATATGCCGCACATGTTATAAATCCAGCTAATCTAGATTTTTCTGTGAGAGTTTTGGGAAGAAGTTTAGAATTTCATCCGTAGATTAATTTCATTGGTTTATGCCTAGTATGTGTCGAGCTCAGCCACTCCTGTCACAGTTAAATAACCAGAGAGTGTAAATCCGAATAAACATTTCTCCACCTGTCTTATGCCACTCTGAAGTGAGGGGAAGTTAATTGCACGTTGGCACCGGTCGGCCTTATCAGTGAAGGTAGTTCCTGCACAAAATTCCTGACAGCATCTGACAGCCTCGCCGGCGCAGGTCACAGTGACACCACGGTCATTTTCTCTGCACTTTGCCCGTCGTATATCGGCGACGGTGGCACCGAGTGGGAGGGGCGGGGGATCATTCAAGTCAATCGCTCGAGCTTGAATGGGGCTGATGAGCTGATGTAACAGATGGCTAAACGGCAAGCTTGCTTGGTCTCCCAGAATGCCCCTCTGTCAGCAGTGTGATTCCCACTCCTGTACACCCGGTGTCTGCATGTTGTGGCCATCTGTATGAGTTTGCCTGGCATATTGCGTCTCTCTCCTTCTCTCAAACATTACATTACATTACAGACACTCTTATCCAGAGCGACTTACATTGTATCCACTTATACAGCTGGATATATACTGGAGCAATGCAGGTTAAGTACCTTGCTCAAGAGTACAACGGCAGTGTCCTACCGGGGAACTGAACCTGGGACCTTTAGGTTACAAGACCAACTCCTTAACCATTATGCTACAATGTGGCCGCTCAAGCACACTCCACTCTACTCTGGTGCGTGTTCGTGTGCTTTGCTGGCCTTCCTGGCCGGTGGCCATTTTGTCTTCCTCTCTGAAATGTGCTGTGCCAGCAGAGGCGAGCGCGGGAGGAAGCAGGCTTTGTCCTCAGACTGTTGTGCAAGCCTTTCTTTTCACCGGGGTCACTGCTGAGTCAGAGAGACTTATCGTCGTCGGTGGCGACCGGCCTGGTAAACACTTCTTCCTTGGAGAGCCTGTGGTTCTAACGGCATTTAATGACAGTTATTCCCCCCCCCCCCCCCCCCCACACCGGAACATGCTGAGGCTGTCACTTCTGCAGCTGCGATGGTTCAAATCTGGGGTAAAAGGGCAGCAAGTTTGCATATGTAGGTCTGGCAAAAATAGACTGATTTTTTTTCTGTGAAGTCACATGGGGAAGTGATTGTATTCTGTAGGGAGGGTGGGGGGGGAGTTTATACTGCTGAACTGATTCTGCTTTATGTGTGACAACCCCACCCCCACCCTCATGCATCGTGGCCCCTTGTCACTCAAACGCCTACCTGGCGTGACCTTGCCCCATTTTGTGACTCACCTGACGTGACCCCCGCCTCTCCCCCCCCCCCCCCCCCCCCCCGCCTGTGCTTATATAACGGCGAGCAGGTGCCTTGGCCTCCGACCATGAAGAGCTGATCCTCTCCCTCAACAAGAAGCTCCTGCGCTCCCTGGAGGACCAGAGCTCGCCCCCCAATCCCAGCGTGCACCTGGCCCTGCGCCTGTCCACCCACCACAACCTGGGCATGGAGAGGGCGTACCTGGCTCGGCTGAAGGCGGAGCTTCACAAAGACCTGGAGAGGTACAGCGCGATTCGGGGGCAGTGCGGTAAAGCACAGCAAAGTACTGATGCCAGGGCAGATTATGATGTATGTATGTTTTCATTACGCAGTCCCACAGTACACGGCCATTTGGAAATAATTAGTCGCTATTGACTCAGAGAATCAGCCAAATGTATTAAGCAATATTGCTGGACTGTAATGGCTTGCTGTCCTACTGTAAGCCTGTGGAGAAGATATCCAGACTCTCATATTTTATACTTGTACATACAGTGCAGTCCAGGGGGCTTTTTTTATTTTTATAAAAATGGCTTTAATTCCTACACGTTTCACCTGATATGGATGTAAATACCTTCTGCCACTCTGCACCTTAACCTCATATTATTATTTTGTTAAAGATCCAATGTGATGGAGTACAGAGCCAAAACAACAAAAATTGGCTCTGTCCAATTACTTATGAACTGAACTGCATGTACATATAAGATACGATACACGTTATTGAACCCCGTGGGGTGAGGTTCTGTCTTCCACAGTAGGTCAGTTAATACAGACACAGTAGGTCAGTTAATACAGACACAGTAGGTCAGTGAATACAGACGACGGTCGCGTGTCCCGCAGTGTGAGAAAACGGGCCTTGATGCTTTTTTTGCCTTCCCGGCCTGACTGCTCTGTTTGGTCCTCTGCAGCTCCCTTACTAAGCACCAGCCTGTGACGGGGCTCCTGGCCCTCTACGCTCTGGCCCTCAAAGCTTCCTGTACGGATGCGAGCGCCCTGACGCTCAACCAGGAGTCCCTCCTGCTCCAGCTGAAGACACAGATGAAGAAGGAGAAGGAGCACATTGCCGGTGAGCACCATGTCTATGGACCTCTGTTTCTCTCTCTCTCTCTCTCTCTCTCTCTCTCTCTCTCTCTCTCTCTTTTTCTCCTCTTATCCTGTTTCTCTCTTCTTCTTTTTCTTCCCCTCTCTCTCTGCGCTATACCCTCTCTCTGTATCTCTGTGTCTCTCATCTTACCTTGTTTCTCTCTCCTTTTCTCTTTCTCTTTCTTTTTCTTTCCCTCCCTTTATCTTTTTCTCCCCTTTCTGTCTCCTTCTTTTTCTTTTTCCCTTCTCTTTAACTCTCTCTCCCCTGAACCTCTTTCTGTCTTTTCTTCCCTTCCCTTTCTTACTATTTCTCTCCATTTTTCTCTCTCTACCACTTTCCCTCACCCCTCTCTCTGCACTTATCTTCCTTTCTTCCTCCTCTCTCTCTCTCTCTCTCTCTCTCTCATACTTTCTTGTTGTCAGGGATTCCTACTGTAACACAGTCCTGCTGTTTCCCGCCATACAGTAGTCTGTTTAAAAGCTTCTTTTTTTCTTCTTCTTCTTCTCTCATTTCCCGTGTGCCGCAGCCAGCCACCGCCCGCTGACCAATTACTACCAGTACTCTCTGGGGGTGCTGGCTCTGTGCGCCAACGGTGTGACGGTGAGCACCCACGTGAGAGACAAGCTGGTCCACGCCGTCCGGCACGACAGCGCGAAGCACGGGGTCTGCGGCAGCGCCGGTGAGTTACATTACATTACATTACAGGCATTTGGCGGACGCTCTTATCCAGAGCGACGTACAACAAAGTGTATAACCGTAACCAGGAACAAGTGTGACGAAACCCCTAGAGAGAAGTACCGGTCCAAGTGCAGAGTTCTGCCGTCTCTGAGAAGAGAAGAGAGATATCTACAGGACTGCTCGTTGCTCGGGAGGTTGCTCAGCAACCACGTTGTCATTGCGTTTAAATGGTAAACGGTAAATGGACTGCATTTATATAGCGCTTTTATCCAAAGCGCTTTACAATTGACGCCTCTCATTCCGCCAGAGCAGTTAGGGGTTAGGGGTTAGGTGTCTTGCTCAAGGACACTTCGACACGCCCAGGGCGGGGTTTGAACTGGCAACCCTCCGACTGCCAGACAATCGGTCTTACCTCCTGAGCTATGTCGCCCCCATAGCAACCCAGTGGGGTTTTTGAGTGTGGTGACGGTGTTTTCCTTTCTCCACAGACACGCTGGCCATGGCTGGGATGGCCTTGCAGTGCCTGAAGGATTCGCCTACCGTGCAGCACGGGGCCCATCTGGAGGAGCCCCTGGGCACCATCAAGCAGAAGCTCTTAGACTCGCGACGGCCCGACGGACACCTGGGAAATGAGTTCAGCACCGGGCTGGCGGTGCAGGTGGGAGGGGTCTTTCCAGCTTTTCGCAACACTTCCAGTTAGAGTCGGAATACAGAGCATTGAGCCGGTCATCTTCAGCCAGTTGGATGCCACGGTACATGTGACATGTAGCAACCCTCAGTCCTGGTCCTGGAGAGCCACAGAGTTTGCTGGTTTTTGCTTTTCGCTTAAAGATCAGCAACCGATTCAGACCCGAGAAACGAGGTGACCTTGCGTCAGCTGCGTAGTCAACTGCTTTAACTGATCAGTTGCTGTGCTACTCAAGTGCAGAGTAACAGCGAAAGCCAGCGAGACCCCGTGGCTCTGCAGGACCAGGATTGAGGACCACTGGTCTAATGTAAAGGCATTAGTTTGTTCACCCTCCAGAGATCTGAAAGCAGACTGGAACAAAGTAGTCGAGAACAGAACCAGAAAAGGGTGCAGGAATACAGTAGGCGTTGTGTGCGTGTGTGTGTGCGTGTGTGTGTGTGTGTGTGTTCTGGAATGGTATGGAACACGCGTGCAGTGGAAGCTGAGCGTGCGGCTCTGTGTTGCAGGCCCTGCTGGCCATGGGGAGCCAGGTTTCGGACTGCTCCGCCTCCCTGGAGGCCCTGAGGGTGGATGCCAGGAAGGGGACCTACCACAACCCCATGGCTATCTCCCAAACCCTGCCGGCTCTTCAGCAAAGGTCCTACCTGCACGTCAAAACAACCGTGTGCGGAGCAGAGGATGGTGAGAGCCCGGGCCCGAGCCTCGCGCTACACCAGCCCCCATCACCCACAATGTGCTCCCCATCGTTTCCAATGCTGCTCTGTGTGCGTTTGGTCAGCCTGAACAATGGGAAATCTGGAGGCCCAATAGTGTCCTTAAGGCAATATGGGCATCATCACACTTGATCACATATTCACCCAAGTCAACCTGAGCGCCTTCTCAACCATCACTGCTGTAAACCACTGGCCATTTTCTTTTGCTCCTGCTGAACTGAATGACGTGGCTATTTTTCCCTTAAAGTACATTCCATACTTTTATGTACTTGGAAATCGAACCGGAAACTTTTCAGCCACAAGGTTGTGCAGTCTGGTGCCTCCGCTCTTGGGTGTGTCTACAGTTGAGGCTTGCACTCGTTTCATTGCGAGAGTGAAGTAGGGTTGCTCTTCTTTTTCTGGTTCTGGTTTCACCCAAGAGAAATGATGGTAGAAATAGTGCCCAGAATGGGAACTTAATTTTGTCACTTGGGTCCAGTAGTTCTGTTTGTTTGTAAAGGAGTTGTTCACTTGGGATTCTCAGTTGTCAACCGTGAAATGGATTTCACGTGTCAGGGATGTAAGTTCGAAACCTGCAGAGCTGGATCCTCCGTCATTGTATCTCTTCGCTGTGATTGGTCCTCCCTTACAGATAGCCTGACTCTTGAGCCCAAGCCCTGTAGCACGCAGCCCCCGGCCCAAAACGTGCTCCTCCAGGTGGAGGTAATCCCGTCGGACGGCAGCAGTTCCATCAAAACCGTGGACGTTCCAAAGGGCTCTTCCCTCCTCAAGGCCTTGACGCTCCTTAAGGAGACGCAAAAGGATTTCACGTGAGTGTGTGTGTGAGTGTGTGTGTGTGTGTGTGTGTGAGTGTGTGTGAGTGTGTGTGTGTGAGTGTGTGTGTGTGTGTGTGTGTGTGTGTGTGTGTGAGTGTGTGAGTGTGTGTGAGTGTGTGTGTGTGTGTGTGTGTGTGTGTGTGTGTGTGTGAGTGTGTGTGTGTGTGTGTGTGTGTGTGTGTGTGTGTGTGTGTGAGTGTGTGAGTGTGTGTGTGTGTGTGTGTGTGTGTGTGTGAGTGTGTGAGTGTGTGTGTGTATATATGTATGTATGTATGTGTGAGTGTGTGTGTGTGGGTGTGAGTGTGAGTGTGTGTGTGTGTATATATGTATGTATGTGTGAGTGTGTGTGTGTGTGTATATATGTATGCATGTGTGAGTGTGTGTGTGTGGGTGTGAGTGTGAGTGTGTGTGTGTGTATATATGTATGTATGTGTGAGTGTGTGTGTGTGTGTATATATGTATGCATGTGTGAGTGTGAGTGTGTGTGTGTTTGTGAAAATGGGGAGGAGGGAGGGAGGGTGTGGGACTGTTACATGAGTTGTTCTCTCGTCCCTCGTCCCCCGTCCCCCTTGCTTAAGGCCTACATATCAGTATAGAGTCACGTTACGATTGGTCGAGCTGGGTTCCCAAGCAATTCTCTGATTGGCTGGGTATTGACTTCCACTCTCTCACGTGCCCCCCACCCCCACCCCCGCTGCAGATTTGAAACAGAGTCCAGCCTATGGGGGCCCTTCCTGAGCGTGGTGAATGGGGAGCGGGCTCGCCAGTCAGACCGAAGTTACTGGCAGCTGTCTTCAGATGGGACGTCCCTCAACCAAGGTGAGGACATTAAGTCCACTGTACTGGACACACACACGCACACACACACACACATACACATCCTCACATACGCAATTCACACACCACACAACTTAGCTCCAGAGATGGTGAAAATATCATAATGCCACTATCTTAATGGACTTCAGTGAGGGACGTTCTGTTTTAGTACTGAAGCGAGGTATGAATATGTATGCAAGGCAGTGGTTATTGTTGAAGGCTTTGGGTAGTCATTGGGGTTTATTGCTTATGACAAGTTGCTGTAATTATGTCCTAAAATTTTTGTGTAAGTTTACAGAAACAGTAATTCTATCTTCTCTTTTAGGCATTCAAGATTATAAAATTGAGAAGGCTCAAAAGATCACCATCAAAAAGACCAGCCACTGAGATTTCCTTGCAGGGAAACTGTCCAAATTCGTATTTACGACTGACGATAAATGCACTTCAGAAAAACAAAATCTGTTAGAAATCCTGCTGAAGAATATTTTAGGCACTTTTTTGTAATACTGTGATTGATTGTTTTTTTAATTAAAGGAGATGTGACTATCACATTGACTAAATCAAACATTTAAAGTTTATTTTGTGTCAGAATACGAAAGGTCTTGTTTGAAGGAAGTAAGATTCACAAAGCTCCACGGATGTTTCTGTACAATTATGTAATTCCCTCGAAGACTTGGAAGGTTAACTGGGTTTCGCAATCTGTGGAACCCCAGAGAAGTGGGAGTTACTGTCACATCTAGAGCTCGAAATGAGACATTCTGCTGCGTTTTTCGGGAGAACCCGTTTTTTACTACGACTGACAGAATTGGAATCACTCGAGGACAACAACATTCTCGCCCCCTTTTCCCACGTTCCTACCTAACCACGGTTGGCATCTCATCTTTTGATGCACTGTTTGCAGTTCATGCTTAAAAAATTTTGTGGCAGAATCATTCCAGCTTTTATCATGTGAATAAACGCACACTTGTGTAACTGGTCCCCCAGGCCCCTATGCAGCCTAATGCTTGAATGTAATCCTGTGTGTAGATATACATATACATTAAGAATTGGGAGACTCTAAATTGCCCATAGGGATGAGTGTGTGAGTGAATGGTGAGTGTGCCCTGCGATAGATTGACGGCCTGTCCAGGGCGTATTCCTGCCTCTCGCCCCAGTGCATGCTGGGATAGGCTCCAACGTCCCCCCCGCGACCCTGCTCAGGATAAGCGGGTGTAGATGACTGATGAACACATTAAGTCCAGTTCACACAATAAACATTAGTCTCTGACCTAACCTGTGCTAACTGAAAACTAGGAGACACGACAAGCGACAACATCAAGATAACGGTACAAGGTACAATAGGTGCTGGATGGAGGTACATGTAACATGTAAGCGGCACAGGAGGTACATGTGTAGTGTATGTCAGTGAGACGTTACTCGGGCCTGTAGCTGTTTCCGTTCCAAACAGCATAGCGCGCCTCACTGAGCAGAAAATAACTGGCTTGACTGTGTGTGTGTGTGTTGGCCGTCTGAATATGGGGTTTGTAACTCAGTCACTAGAACGCACATTGGCAAAAGTTAATCCGATATGTAATTTACCTTCTCAAAAGCAAAATTTCTCATGCTGCGTTTTGAACCTCTTATCAACATTAAGGAAAAGTCTTTCTCTTGTTGTTTTAAACATTTGATGTTTTTTTGTACCTGCACTCACCTCTTAAATTTTCACATAACATTCTGCAAACAGTCGATTCAGTGAAAAGAGCACTCTACCACCTATGGTAGGATGACAAAATAAGAGCTTGTCTTTGTGATTTAAAATATTTAATATTAGTTTTTTTTAACTGTGTGAAATAGTATTAGATTTCTTACAAGCTATTCACAAACATCACCCAGTAACCACATACTGAGTCTTCACTTAACCGAGTTACATGATTTACTAAATTAATTTTTGAAAACTTTTTAAAAATTATTTTGTGCTCTTTGTATCGTTCAGTTACAAAATCATAGGCTGTTTGACTCAAGCAAATTCAGCTTAAAGCTCGACAGCAACGTAAACAAATAATATTGCCACGTTGCCCAATTGACCGTAAATTCTATATTCGGAATCTGAAGTGTTGGCAAACTTTTTTTTTTTTTTTTAAACCTGAAGTCGCTTCCCACCGGTGAAATGAAATGGTCTATATTCGGCAACGCCACGGTGACGGCGCTGGTCTGCTGACTTGAGCTGGGGAGGCGGGACAGCAGCGCGCCTGTATCTTAGCTGCGCGAGGTAAGGGGAAGACAGAGCGCCCAGTTGAAGCTGGTGTTGTCAAAATACGGTGGCTTGAGTCTTGGATGCTGTTGGTCAGTTGCAATGTTTTATTCATGTTATTTTGTAAATGTCTTCGTGGTGTTTTACTGTATATACAAGTCATTCGACCGTTACGTTTTCGATCCGATTGTTTTCTGACGAGCTTAATAAATTGTTACAACGACGAGCTTAATAAAGACTTTTGTGACTTAAAATGTTAATTATTCTAAAGTTAATTGTGCAATAGTCAACCCCACCGGGGACATATTACAAACAACTTTCTCAGCTGCATCACGGTTACAATTAATTATAGTTGGTGATAAATGTTACAGGATCAATCAAGTTGATATTTTATTTGTTTGTAAAACCGTTAGGATTTTATTTTCATTTGAGGTTGTTTTCTAAACACAGGTATTATTTCATTACCACTGCCTCGTTAAATAAAGTTTGGATAAGTCTAAGAACGTGGGCGCGTGTTTAGCCTATATGTATTGTACACTGCAAGTATTTACGTAAGACGCGAGGGCTGGTAGCGAACCAACACGTGTTGTCTGTTTTCCAAATTCTCAAATCTGAGTTACCCATTCAGTTTTTCAAATTTAACAGTTTTTTAATTCATTTCTGATACAACTGGATTTGTAATGCAGACGTATGTGCACTATTGTGCCTAAACAGTGTACACGAACGACTGATACGGATTTAATAGTAACAGGGTTACTCTTAAGAAGCGTTAAGATTATAGAGCCCCTATAGGCACCAGTTGACTGGAGTCTGATTTATTAAACCAGCCCAAATGACTGTCCGCATAATACGCGCACGTGTCCGAAAGGCGAAATGAAAATGTCCACGTTTACATGTGTGTAACGGACTATTTGTTCTAAACAAGTCCATGATCATTGATAGTTTCTTTTCTCACAACTTTTATAACACGGTAATGTGGCTTCTTCAAGCGCTGTAGCACTGTGCAGTTTTCACCATTACATAAGGGGAGCAGTGATTTAATGGGAAACGCGCGACTGCTATAGGCTACGCGACTAAAATAGTTGCCAGGACTGGAACGACTGCAATTGAGAAACCTCACAGCCGAGAAAAACCGCCCGTACAAAGAATACAGACAGATTGTCATGTCATTGTGCTAATTTTTAAATATCCCTTTCAGATGGGAGGAGGACTAGACTATGATAAACGATGGTCTCTCCAAATGCGTGGCTGAGAAACCGCAGAAGATGCAACACCTCCTGTCCGCCGTCTTCGTGTGGCTGGTGACGGGCACGACCATATCCAGCTTGAACAAATGGATCTTCGTCGTGTACGACTTCAGGTACCCCTTGCTGCTCTCGGCGCTGCACATGCTAACGGCCATAGTGGTGGACTACGGGCTCCTGAAATCACGGATGGTCAACGGTAAAGCGGGCGGCGAGGAGGACGGCGGCCTGACCGTTGGCGCCCGGTTTAAAGTTTTCATGCTCAGCCTGACCTTCTGTGCCGGCATCGCCTTCGGTAACGTGGGACTCAACTACGTCCAGCTGTCCTTCGCGCACATGATCTACTCCACCACGCCGCTGTTCACGTTGGCCATCTCCGCGCTGCTGCTGGGAGAGCATCACCATGTCATCAAATACACGGCCATGATGCCCATCTGCCTGGGGGCGTCGTTCAGCATCATGGGGGAAGTGCAGTACGACCAGACCGGCTGCTTCTGTATGTTCGCCGCGACCATGCTGAGAGGAGTCCGATCCATTCAACAAAGTGAGTGCACTCAACACTGCTCCTCAGTTATGCAATAATAAATCCGATTGCTTGCCACTTCGTGCAGTTGTTAATGCAGCCTATGATAGGCTCAGATTTTTTTTTACCTTCTCCATACTACGTCTCTGAAATTAAACATTGTTTGTGATGTTTAAAATTGAAGTTGAGATAGTAAATAGGCTCATATAAACACTGTTTAATTGTTTTTGGATTTTCCCTCGTGAATGTAAAATTAATTGGGATATGCGTTTCCTCTGCAAGCCAGGTGGACTGTCGCTCGTGTTTTCGTAAACACATTAATTACCCTGTTCTAAAAAAAAAAAAATGTCTGAACTGCTATGCAATTTGATCGATGCCTACATCGACACCACATCATCTCACCTAACGTTTCGCCTTCCTTGCGCCTCAAAGGTGTCCATCCTGAAATGGCAAATAGTTTCTAGGTGTTACATTACTGCGCATAATTTTAGACCGTTCCCCTGTCAACGTAAAGGTTAGAATGTATGCCCCGCGCACGAGTCTTCTTAATTCACTTCCGACGCTGAGGGCATTTACTATGTACGACTCCGGTGTCGGCTGCTTGGTACATATGTGTTATTTGTTCGTCGTGTTCCATAGACCGGTTCAGATTTTGCAGTTATATAATTGTGGAACAACGTCTTCAATCATCTTCCTTCCTTGTCATAAAAGTCGTAAAATTTGGGAGGACAAACAGGCCATTAGCTTCATTCCCCCCACCCCCACCCCCCCTTCTTTGTCCAAGTAGAACCACTCGGTAAATCTAGAGCTGACTTATTAAACGATAGAAATAACACCTTCATACCAATTCAGAATCTCACATGAACAGCACATATGTATACAGGGTTAGAATTAAACTTCCCATTGTGCGGAGGGCAGTCCAGGAGTTTTGCGTGTCGCGTGCTGGATGGTTATGAGCTTTAGTCATGTTCTCTTTCTGGCCTCTGACTGTGATATGCGTGTGTCTCCATGTGCCCTGCCTGTGACCCCCCCCCGGTCCCCCCCAGGCATCCTGCTCCAGGAGGAGAAGATCGGCGCTGTCCTCCTGCTGTACCTGATGTCCATCCCCAGCTTCTGCATCCTGGCGGTGGCGGCGCTGGTCCTGGAGAACCGGGCGGAGCTGGAGTCCCCGCTGCGCTACGGCGGGCAGGTGTGGGCCCTGGTGCTGCTCAGCTGCCTGGGCTCGGTGCTGTACAACCTGTCCAGCAGCTGCATCATCACCCTCACCTCCGCTGTCACCCTGCACGTCCTGGGCAACCTGACCGTGGTGGCCAACCTGCTGCTGTCCCAGCTGCTTTTCGGCAGCCAGCTGACGGGCCTCAGCTGCGCCGGCGCGGGCCTCATCCTCGCCGGCATGGTCATCTACCAGAACTCGGAGCAGATCGGCCGCTACCTGGACTCGCGCTGGGCCCGCCCGGCTGCGGGCGGAGCCGAGAGCTCTCGGACACAGACTGGCTGCGGCTCAGACCGCGCAACAGCCAATGGGGCGAGAGACTGCAAGCAGGACTGAGTAGGGGGAATGGCCTCTCCGTTTGCCCTTTGAACAGCTGGTGTTCTTCTCCCCCAGTGTTTTATCAGCCAAAGCCAGTGTTCTAGAACTCCAGCGCCGTTCAGTTACCGGTGGTGATTGTGACATCAGCATTGGAATTCTCTTAGTTAAGAACATTCTAATGACATCTGTGATCTCACACTCTTAAAAGGGTTAATGGCTGGGTGGAGTCTGACCAGTTTGGAGTCAAACTTAGCTGTTGTAATGATTCGGAGGGTGAAGTGGGAATGGGTGAGGTACGTTAGGGAGGGGCTTAATCATCCAGGAATGATGCTAACACAAGCCCCACCCGATGAGCGTACTCCTTACTCTACAGACGAATATGTACATGTTTGAAGACAATTTCTGTGAAAGAAGGTTAATTATCAGGACTGATTTATGGCGCTTGATTGATATTTAACCATTAGGTGCTTGACTGACTTTTTAAAAAAAGATATAATGCTATCAAGTTATGGTTTCCTGCAGAGCAGCACCAATTTTAATGGCTTTTTTGTTCAGTTATGATCTCCTCATTTACCGAAGTTTTCTGTATGTTTAGTTTGAACAAAAGTTCTCATTAAATGGGGTACAGGGCATTGCTAATAATCCCATTCTAGGCTCTTTGGGTGCTATTAATCCCAAACAGGCACTTAACAGTTTCAATATTGCTGTGAGAGAAAGCAACATCACGACAACCTTATGAAACCGTTTTAGAAATGAGGCTTGTTTTGTGGAGTTTTTTTTCTCCCTCTCATTTTTGTACAGACAGATGTATTATAACTGTATGAGGAATGTGTGGAATTCTGAAGTATATTGACCTTGGTTTGGTTGGAGGAAAACCAAGATTGAGCCCTTGTATTTACGGTGGCGTGGTGAGAAAAATGACAATCGATGAAGAATGGTAAAGGGACTGCATTTATATAGCGCTTTTATCCAAAGCGCTTTACAATTGATGCCTCTCATTCGCCAGAGCAGTTAGGGGGTTAGGTGTCTTGCTCAAGGACACTTCGACACGCCCACGGCATGGGGTTTGAACCGGCAACCCTCCGACTGCCAGACAATCGGTCTTACCTCCTGAGCTATGTCGCCCCCATAAGAACGTGACTGCAGGCCCATTAGGCGGCCTTCGATCCTGCGGGGGCAAGGCCCTCGGGACTGTTGTCGTCGCTGGGGGAGATGGGTCACAGGCCCTCTTGTCCAGCAGATCGAACTGGAGAGTAGCCGTTTTTTTAAAAAATATTTCTGATTGAACCCTGTAACAGCCTCGCGCTACACGTGCCAGTTGTTGGATCACCAGCGGTTAATCGCGGAAGCTAAACGCCAGGGAGAAAAAAGCTGTTTGTGGCGCGATGACATTTGAAAGCTGCTGAGATTCACACGAGCCCCATCGGAACGTCCCGCTGTTGTAAAATGCAGCTCAGTGAGACGGTGAGACACATTCTATTTCTGTGTCTCATATTTTGGCTGCGCTTCTGTCGATCTGACGGCGCTTGACCCAGAAAAGCGATTCTTTGTCTTAAAAAGCGAAAGGCTTCCTGGTCTCCCCTCTCGTGGCGAACCCGCGAACGCCTTTTGATGTTTGCCCACTCAGCACCTCCGTGACCGTGAGCAGACCTCAGGTAAGTGACCGTGACTGGTTTCCGGATCAGGATTTCGTAGCTTCGCTAGATACCGTTCGTACCGTGTACCAATATGTTTGCTGTTTGAATACTATGGTTGCTTTCAAAATGGCTCCCTTCCTCCCTGTGTCCCAAGATAGCTCAGTCTGACTTAACATTAAGGGGTCTGAAAACATGGTCCTGAAGAGCCATGGGTAGTCTGTTGGGTTGTTTTACTCCCCCAGTGCCTTCAGATGAAGTATCAGCATGCCAAGTGTTCACTTATTAATAATGAATCAGGTATCAATAAAGAGTGAGTGCATATAGAGAAAGGGGCCTCCACAATGGTCAGTAATGTTGGAGTGGTTGACAGATGCAATGTGGAAATGCGTTGAAGTGATTATTTGAAATGAGCCTTTAAGGATTTTAAAAAAAATAGTGTTCATGAATATTGTACAGGTCATGTAATTTTTTTATTACTTGAATGTGTTTTACAGTGGTTGAAGCGTGTCTTAAATACATTGGTTAAAGAAATCGTTTTTTGTCTGGTCTTATTCCAGTTGAACAAGAATAGTTCTACCCATAGGCTGTTGTATGGACCGACATTTCACAATGTTTTTTTTTTTAAACACAAGGTACACAAGTTAACTCCAGTGAAATGGGTTTTCCTGTCGACAAGTTTTTTTTTTCTTTTTTTTTTTTAGGCCAGTGGAGTATGGCTGAGAACAGTTTGTTCGCACTGGACATAGTGTTCCCAAACACAGAACACAAGTTATCAGAAAAGGGAAAGTGTGCCACCTGCTGGACATTAACTGTTCTTTGTTCAAATAGAAATGTTTTTTTTTCTTTTGTCTAATTCGGCAAGGGTTTGAGACATGACTTTATGAGATATTGTAGGATTGGTGATGTAGATGAAGCAGTTCTATCAGGTCATACTTAAATTACAAAACACATGTTATGCCGTAATAATATATAATGTTATATAACCGGTTTATTTGTAAGTTAGTTGTTGGGCAAGTTTAAACACGATTTAGTTCATTCACTAGTGTATGGGGACCTCTTGTGGTTAAAACTGGAAACTGCATGTTATAGTGCAGATTTGGAACGGAGTTAGCTCATAGCATTTGAATACTCTGTTAACCAGTTTATTATGCCAGTTTTCAATATTTCAAGGCTAGGGTGTGGCGTATTTCCCCAGGATAAGGTGCTGGGATGAGACTGGGCTTGTGAATTGCTGTCTAGTAAGTGATGCATTCAAGTCCAATATAAGAATAGCCAAGAAGTTTCAGGCAATATCAACAAACATGCTTTCATGCAGTGAACCTAGCCGACCTCTTACATCACCAAACACCAGACCTGCTCTACTGCATTTACACCGGCCATGCCTATCCTATTTACCTGTGTCATGACATCACAACTCTATTAACCCTCAGCAATACTCACCTCCCCTGTTCATATTTACCATACAGCATACAGTGTCTTCCATTAGCCAAAATGATTTACTGTGCATCAGTAATATTAACCTAACAGTTAAACTTGGCAGGTCAGCCGGCAATGGGTAAGGAGCTGGTCATGTGGCCTAGAGGTTGCAGGTTTGATTCCCAGGTAGGACATTGCTGCTGCGCCCTTGAGCAAGGTACTTAACCTGCAATGGCTTCAGTATACACGTAGCTGTATAAATGAATGCCACGTAAGCGGTTGCTCTGGATAAGGGTGTCAGTTAAAAGCCTGTCAGGTAAGGTAAGGTAAGACTAGGTGGCCAGCTGCTGGGTAGGTTGCAGGTAGACGCCTTTCACGCTGAAATTCTTGAGCATGCAGACGAGCGGGTGATGTCAAGCCAAGCTGCTTGTTTTCATACTGCAGACCACAAGCTGACGTGACTGGAGGGCAGTGGCGACTTCGTGCGCGGCTTGGTCCCAGAGCACTGTCGCGACTAGATATGCTTTGCCCAGCGCTGACTGCCTGCCAAAGTTGGCAATGGCGCAGTCCAGACTGGATGACAGATTATCCACACTGGAACAGTGTCTTAACAGGAGAAGCCACTTAGGAACATTCTTTTAACATTTTTAAACTTACGGTCGACGATAACACAATTAGGAGGCCATTTTAACTCACAGATACACGGTTTTCATTGGAAGAATATATTTCCAGCGTTGTATTGCCTTGTGGACACAGTCTCCGGCTGGTCTCATTTTGATGTATTTCCGATAAGAATTCTGCACGTCCTTCCATCAGATTTAGTTTTGGGTGTTAAAGCGAAACTGTCTGGGCGATCGTGACCACTGGCCTACTTTTCAAACGTACCAGACAGGAACAGAATTCTCAGGGCAGGCCGCTTTCACCCTTCTGCACAAAAATTTGCAAGAAGTAGGAGGATAGTGTCAGATCCTGTTGAATGTGAAAAGCAAATTAATATTCAAGGGAATCGTTTCTGTGCAAAAAGGTTATTCTGAACTAGATGTGCCCCAGCAAGTTATAAAAGCACCGACATTTGACAGAAATTGGTTCTTTAAGTTGAACACTTTTACTGATG
>NC_049210.1:2940280-2967780 GCF_013347855.1 Anguilla anguilla | reverse complement strand
AGGAGAAATAATAATGTCAATATGTCATTTTGTCAGTGATTTCTAAACTATGTGGGTTGATGCGCACTAGTGCAGTGGTTTAAAAAAAACCTGTTCCTGGAGATCTAACGCCCTGTTGGTTTTCACTCCAACCCTAACAAAGCCACACCTCATTCAACAGCTAGAGATCTCGTTGTGCTGCTAATTAGTAGAATCAGGTGTGTCAAATTAGGGTTGAAATGAAAACCTACAGGACGGTAGATCTCCAGGGACAGGGTTGGTTACCACTGCACTAGTGAGTCATGGTAGGTGGGTCACAAGATGCGTTTGACAGAAATAACTTTGCTGTATCCAATATTTGTTTATAATGATATTCACATCAATCAAAGCAAGCACTGCAATTGTGACATTAAACTCACCAGTTACAGTGTATGTGCAGTGTGCATTGTGTTCACATTTGTTTAAAATATTTGAATATATGTGCGACTGCATTTTAATAACGGGTGGTGTCACAGTAAAGGTATTTTCTCATTAGATCTGTCATGGGCTTTTTTTCAGTTTGCAGTCCTCTGATTGGATCGGTCATGGGCTTTTTTTAAAGTTTGCACTCCTCTGATTGGTCTGTGTTGTGTGACTCAGATACCATGCTGCCCTGTGAGTTCTGTGAGGAGCTGTTTCCTGAGGAGGACCTGATTCTCCACCAGGTGAGGGTGCACTCGCTCACCTGGCCATTCCGTCCGTCCCCCACCCCCCACCCTGTTGCATTCTGGGCCGGGCCCTCTTTCTGCTCCCTCTGGGCTCCGGCTGGTCTATAGAAATCGGTTTCCTGGCGGAGCGGTGGCGGTTTGGCACGGACTGCGGCCGGCCCTGCCCCCCTTTTCCTTCCTGCCTGCGTTTCCGCCGCTTCCTCCTCCTCCTCTGTCCCAGCATGCACTGGGCGGGGGAGGCGTGAGCAGAAACCTGCTCGGATAAATAGATAGAAATCACAGCGGGGGGGCGAGAGTTGTAGGTTTTTGTATGGCAGAAGGGTACAAAGATTTTGCTGAGGGGGCTCCAGCAATGAGCAGAGATGCACGTTGAGCATTTTGAGCATTCCAAATTGGGGGAAACTGAGGGCTCTGCTTTTCCATTGTGGCTCCAGAAGAGAGAACTCTAGCATCCTCCTCCTCCTCCTCCTCCTCATCTCTTTTCCGTTTCTCTCTCGCCCCCCCCCAGACCAGCTGCAGCCCCGCCACCGCCTTCGCGTCCTTCAGCAAGCGCGCCCCCTCTCCGCCGTTTGAGGACGCGGTCCCCCACGCCGTGGGGGGGTTCATGTACACCCCCCCCGGCAGCCCGAGCCCGCCCGCCCTCCCTCGCTCCGTGTCCCCTCCGTCCTGCAGTCCCCCCTCCGGGCCAGCAGATGGCACCGTGCTCATTCCCTGTGAGTTCTGCGGAGTCACCCTGGAAGAGGATGTCGTGTTTCACCATCAGGTACCCCTTGACCCTGAATTAATTACTATTTCTTTACAGTATTGAATCTGTCTCTTCTTACTCTGGGATAACGATGACAAGAAGTCAGTGATTTGGTGCTTCTATGCAAATACACTTGTAAGGAAGCAAGACTGGACCCCTATACTTTACCAGGTTGAGCCATTATATGCCGTATGTCATCAGCAGAATATTTGACACGGTTCAATTGAACTGCATTAGTTTCTCCCTGTGACATGGCAGGGGTCCACAGTTGAACTTGAGTTATAGGTAAGGCCCATCCCACTGCCCGTGCTAAGTCCCCTGTAATATGTATAATAAGTCATTAGCATGCTATAACTGTAGGCTTCGTATTGTATAACCTAGTGCTGTAAATGCAGCTGAGGATTACCATTGATCTTTCCTATTGGTTTGCAGGATAAGTGTGACCTTCGACCCCACACCGCTTACCCGGTGGATAAACTGTTGCCTCAGAAGCCCCTGTTTCCCGCCAAAACGTCCAGCGAGAGACAGTCCCCGCCTCTGCAGAGGAGACTGAGGCACCAAGGTGAGACTGTCCAGCCCCCACAGCCCGAAATAACGCGCACCTGTTCCTCTCTTACGCTCCCCCCCCCTCCACTTGTGTGTTTGTCCCCCCAGCGGACCCGGGCGAAGCGGACCTGGAGCAGGCCGGGGAGAGCCCGGCGATCGGAGGCCCGATCGGGAGGCCCAGGGGGGGGCCGGCTACGGAGACCTGGAGGCCGCCTCCCGGGGACGGCCTCTCCTCACCCGTGAAGAACACGAACGTGGACCTCCAGGCCAGGGGGGGGGCCCCTTCGCTGGAGGGACGGCGCCGCACCCCGTGTCCCGCACCAGGACGAGGGCCACAAGCCCAGCTCTACGCTGACCGCGGGGTAAACCCAAAAATCGCGCCCTCTGTCTGTCAGAGCAGTGAGAGCCTGGGGGGAATTCATACGGGAACGCTGGGGGCTGGGGGGCTGGGGGGCTGGGGGGCTGGGGGGTGGGGGGCTGGGGGGCTGGGGGCTGGGGGGCTGGGGGGCTGGGGGCTGGGGGGCTGGGGGGCTGGGGGCTGGGGGCTGGGGGCTGGGGGCTGGGGGCTGGGGGCTGGGGGGCTGGGGGCTGGGGGGCTGGGGGGGGGTGGGGGCTGGGGGGCTGGGGGGTGGGGGATGGGGGGCTGGGGGCTGGGGGCTGGGGGGTGGGGGGGGCTGGGGGGGCTGGGGGCTGGGGGCTGGGGGCTGGGGGCTGGGGGCTGGGGGCTGGGGGCTGGGGGCTGGGGGGTGGCCCAGCCCACGTGCTATTTCCCCAGGAAGGCTGCAGCCCCAGAGACTGAGTGGTCAAAGTACTAAGCTCTCACTGGCGAATATTCCTGATAAACGTAACTGTACGATGTGCAGTGAGGAGTAATCAGGCTAATGTCACGGATAGAGCAGTGTGCCTGTCTGTCTGCAGGTACTGGTTTAGCATGGGCAGTGAGCAGGACGGCAGTCTGACCATCTTGTTTCTACTGTAAACTATCTTGAATGAGAGTATGGTTGTCTGCATAGTGCCCTCTGTATTGGTGCTTTGCATAAACTGCTTTTATTATTATTAATAACGACAGTTACTACTGTATACATTTCCTAATGGGGTGAGTCAGTATTTGGGTGGAAGGAATTGTGCAAGTAAAAAAAGAAAATAAATGTGTCCATGTGATGTACTGTTGGTGCGCAAACTTAATCAAATTCGGGGTTGATTAAAATGGATGCAGATTTTACAGAGTCACCCTTATATTAGCCAAAACTGCTGCAGCCAGAAGTGGCTTCTAAAATTACCTGAACTGCAGGTATCATTAGTGATTACTAGGTGACGTATCTGCTGGGGGTGTCCTTTGATAAGGACTTGCCTTACAGGCGAGTATATCTGTGTAAATAAATCTGTATCTTTATTACCTGTGTTCCCGACAGAGGAAGAGCGGAAGGTCGTAGGAACCAGAGGAATCCTGTGACATCAAAGGTACTCGTGCTGTTCCTCGACCCATTTTCAGTGTGTTATTCGTTTTTTTTTTATCGATTCATCTCTTATCTGCTATCCTTTAAAAATGTTCATCTTAATCTTTCACCGAAGACCCAGGCAACCAAAGTGCAAAATGCAGAAACGGAAGAAGAAGAAGAAGAAGAATGAAGGAGGAGGTTTGTTTCGCTGGAACAGAACGGTGACGACTGGCTGCCCTCCCCAACCTGAGCCACACACACACACACACACACACATGCTCACCTTTGACCTGCCTGTGCGCGTGTATGAGCGCACACGTGTGTGTGTGTGTGTGTGTGTGTGTGCACGCGTGTGTGTGTTGGTGTGTTGTTGAGTCTTGCCTGGTTTCAGGGCAAACTTCTGCAGGGGCCTGTTACTTTTTATATTCTTTTATTTTCTAACTGTAATTCCTAACTTTAAAAATTGAAATTATCCGTTTTTGTATTACTTTTTTTGTGTTTCAGACTATATATACATCACAGTGTAGCGGTAAAGAGATTTAATATACTATTAAACATGTATAAAATGCTATGTGTGATTTTACAAAGTTGATATTAATTGTATTCTTGTTTACTGGCAACAGCTGATCATTAAAACAGTTTGGAATACAACAGCGTGTCACTGAAATGATTGCATCTAAATGAGGCGTCTTGTGGAAAATATGAGGATTTGGTACCAAATGGTGTGGTATACAATTTGCTTTGCTCCCGTATTTTAAATGCGCGGGGTGTTTAAAAAGCAAGAACCGAGTCGAATGTCTGCTGAACTTACCAGCGAACTTCGCTAACCGTAATGGATCATGACGTCCCCGGGCAGAACAATGGCGTCATGTCGAACCATTCCAATGCCGAACTTGTAATGACAACATTGACCTCAGGGAGGCGCTCACTCCTATGGTTCAAAAGCTCCCATTATTTACGAAATGTGGACTACCGGCGTATCTGTGTCCAGCCGGGCCTTACCCGACAGATATTATTAATATGTATCATAAATGATATGGAATGTGAATATTTTTAAACTGGTGATGATGAGTGTGGCAAGTATTACAGCAAATATGTGAAGAAAAAAGTTTATGACCTCATTGTTTTCTGTTTAGATCATTTTTAAAAGATTAATTAAAGTTCTAAAAAGAAAGGGGCTTAAACATGGGATTTTACGTTGTTTTGTCAAGTATTTTTTTTTTTTTTGCTTTAGATGCAAATATATCCTCACCTGCTTTTGACAAGTTTGGACGGTATTTCCCAACGTTGCTCTCTCAGAAAGGGACGGCACGGCGTAGAGGTCTGTCTCCAATTGGCTTACAGGCTTGTTTGGGGGCGGTTCTTCAACTAGCACTGCGTCAATGGGAAGCCAGGATTCGAAGCTCGCGCTCAATGTCTAGCGTTTACTGCAGAATGTGGCTTTAGGAAGAAACCGGTGTAACGACAGAGCGACGGGACAGTTATCATTGTACAGTGTTCAGATATCGCGTGGCACATATTTTCCCAGGTAAAATAAGAACTCAAAAGAGGAGAGTTTTGCGTTTACAAGCTTGACGCAAGCCGGTTGTTGAAACGAACCACGCACAGGTTTACGTTGCATTGCCGACAAACTGAAGCAGGTGGACAGATCGTATGTATAATTTGTTTTCCTCAGTGGATGAGTGTGTATGCGTGTTGCGCTAAAAAATAATGATTCCATCTTAACCCAACGAGACTGTTTGGAAGTGTCTGTCGGAATGGTGATGCAGTCTTGATATCGCACGGAAAACGGAAGCGACCGTTGTAGTTACCTTACAAGCAAGCTAACTAATTGCGCTCTACCGATGCGTTAGTCAGAAGTCTTCCTTAACAGAAATACCAAGCTACCCGGCTCATATTTGTGGTTTTACACGCTTTCCGTGAACGATTATTGTCAAGAAGAACACATTAACGTTCCGCCGGACATTCCTGTCTCGTTGATGGATTCGCATCGTTGCTGACTTGTCCAGCGCGCACGCACGCACAGAGACCGTGGGAGAATTCAACTCTGGTTTAACATTTTCACTTGGGAGTCTCCCACTAATTTAATAATCGTGTGTTCAGCGTTATTTTCGTAGCGACCACATCGCAGTGTCCGCGGATAAAAAAATGCGCAGCTAGAAGCAACATTTTTTTGAAGGTTGAGGTTTATTTGTGTGCCAGTGTTGTCAAAATACGGAACTCGGTGTCGCTGAAATAAAAAAACATTGACAAGCTGTTTTATTTTGGACTTTCCCAAGCCCAAGAAAAGAGCAGTCTGCGCTCCATTTTCGCTACCAGTGACCTGTCATCGCTGTGGGGACTGTCGGTATGTCTGATGAAAGATATTCAGCGTTGGATGAATCGTCTCTCCGGAACCTGGTGAGTTGTTTGAAAATGTGCTCGTTGTAACAGCTTACTAATTGTAAACATTGTGCACATTATTAGTGTGAGGCTAACAGCGACGGCGATGGATTCCAGTACATCGCCGTTTATGTGGAATTATGTATCTGTCTAATTAATTTATTAAGTAATAATATTGAAATCAATAATAATATTATTAGTAATTTTCAACCCCCCCCCCATATGTGAGATTATAACTGTAAACGTGTCCATATTAGCAGTGGTTGCGGGAGCTGGGGGGATTAATAATTCAATAATAGCTGATTGAGTCGTTACTCCAGAGTCATGAGAACCCGGCATAGCAAAAGTTAAAAAGCTGGAGTCCCCATTTTTTTCCCCCAGTGGAACTTAATTCATGCAAACATTTGCCTGTTGAGCTCACTAATCCCCAAATCGAGCACGCATTGTCCGTGATCCCTATGAAATTCTGCAGGAGAACCAGCTGAATAGACAGAGGTGCAGTGGGGGGCAGGGGTAGGTCAAAAAGTGACTCTGTTCCACTGAATTGATGTTGCTGGGAGAGGCCAAAAACAAAAAAGGATTGGCTCCGTTGAGAGGGTAGTCCGTGCAATGGGCCGTTTCTCTCCTCTGGCCCCGAGTGGGGAGGGGTGTGTGTGGGAAAGAGGGGCTGGAGTGTGTGAGGTCTTAACGCGTAGTGCAGTGGCTACATTCCTTAATTCAAACCCGGTGTGCGCTTCAAAGAGAGGGGGGAGAGAGAGAGAGATGGCGATAGCACGCGCTGTCGAGTGCGAGGGCACGCAGGCGTTCTCGGTGTTGCTGAGTGGTGGGAAGCGGTTCTCCGAAGGTTTATGAACTTGCCGGAATGTCAAAAAAACAGTTCGTGGGGCCGCCGGGCCTCAGAGCAACAGGAAATGGGAGTACGCTTAAGACGCAACTTTCTACAACTTCCCTTTGCTCCTCCGAATCTGTCTCCGTCTATAGTTTATTTATTGCAGCGCGTGTACGGATGAAACTCCATGAGAAATTCTGACCAACTGTGGCCAAAGTCACGTGTCACGAGTTAGGGCGTACAGAAGTACACAAACTGGCCTTGTTGAACCTTCCTTTCCCTTACCTCTCTCCCCATTGTGTCACATTCAACTGACAAAGCGTTTTAATTTAGAACAGAATAAGGACAAACTTAACCCATCACCTCATAAATCACATTGGACACAAACCCCCTGCTCCTTTATCCTGTTGCTTTATTCTAAGCTGTCCTCATACTGCTTTCACTCAGTAATTGGTGTTTTATTCACCCAGAATGCACTTAATGCTGAGTGTTACTTAGGCCTGCTGTTGCTTGTGATGGAATCTTTAGGCTTGCTTTGAACACTTGCGGGCCGCTCCTTTGACTAAAAAAAAAAAAACTACAACATAGCGCCAGTACCAACTTGTTAATTCAAAGTTTGATTTATGCACTTCCTTCTTTCTGTACTTATAGTCTCACACTGTCACACACACACACACACAAATTATTAATGAGTTCTTTGACATCCAACCGGGACAATGAACTCTTTTAATTCCCCTGACATATTTTACAGCATGCAGTTAGTTTTTTCTGTGAAACCACACGTGTGGTGCAGCTGTCACCGTTTGCCTAACTGCATTAGTCACCGCGGCTGTCGGACGAGTCCAGATCAGCCGGAACGTAGACGGGGCCTAAATTATTTTTTTTTAAACCCGCGGGAGGAGGAGATGTGATGATAGGATCTGTCAGAGGAGACGTTTTCTCCTGCGGCCGCTGTGATCCTTGCTCAGGTACAGCCGGTGGAGTAGAGTTGGATATTCGACAGACGTTGGGCTCTCATTCACAAAACTTTTCTTAAATTATTTTTACCTTTGCTCTTAAAAAATGTTCCTACAAAAAAACAAAAAAAACAATACGGAATTCATGACACGTGTGCAGACCTTTGTTTTTGTGCGTATCCCAGGTGTTTGAGATGGTGAATTCTGGCTGTTTGTAAATTTTTATGCGCAATCCTGTTCATGTGATTTGCATAAGGAAACAGCCAAACAGATAAGATACAGCAAATACAGATAAAGAAAAAAAAAAAGATCAATGCCGAAATGTTCTTTGGAAATGAGATCGTACGCATGTTTTGTGAGTGAGGCCCATTCAGAGTAGACCAAACTGATTTTACCTGTTTTTCCCGTGGACTGTTGGGATGAAGACCCTTGCAAGGTAGTCTAGGTGAAGCGTAGAGACTCCCAAATGTACTGATAGACAGCTGAGTTTACCTTAAACAGTACAATAATGCCGCCAACTACCAGACAGCACCCGTGTGTAGCCTAACATCAGGTATCCAAAGTAAAGGTGTGAAACTTGATAGTTTGAGGAAATGTACCAGGACACCCGTGACGTCAGCATCGTGTCTCAATACCGTCTAGTCACTCGGAGGGGAGAGTAAAATGAGTCACCCAACTGCTGCCAAAAACCTTTTAATGAGTCGGTCGGTTTTTTTTTTTGTTTTTTTTGCAGCTCTAAAACATAAAGATAAAACTGAAGGTAAACACAGGGGCCAAGGTTTGCCTGCATCAAACGGGATCTCTTTTTATAAGATGGGCTGAAGTTCTCCTTTTGTGGTAAAAGGTTTTTTAAAGGGAGCTTGGTAACCGATCCTGATGGCTTTTTTGTTTCCCAAGAGGTTGAAGCCAGACACATTCACAAGTCCAAAAAAAATAGAGAGGGGTATCTAAAAATAACAATTTTACTTTGTAAAAAAAAAAAAAAAAAAAAAAAAAAAAAAAAGAAAGAAAAAGGAACACTCTTTTTTGGGTTGAGGAATGCTTTCTGTTTTGCGGAGAAAGGAAGGGGAAAAAAAAGAATGCGCACCGATTTGTCAATCTGGACACGGGGCCTGTTTGTAAGACTTCCGCAAACGGCCTTTTTCTGCCCCCTGAAACCAAAACGAAGGAATGCGTTTGAGCCACAGACCCCTCGTATGACTTCAGGGGTTGTAAATCTCTGATAAGGCCGTGCTGTATTTCGCCGGTGAGGAAATTAGCCTGGCGCTAACGCTACTAATGTGAGTCACTAGCGTCATGTTCGTCATGTTTTCATATAACGTCGAACCCGCTTGTTCTGCTGCGCAAAGTCCATATTTGGAGTGCTCGGCCCATGACTTGCCGAGCCGCTTCCTTCAGGAGTAGTGGAAAATGTGGTCTACCTGGTCGTCACGACGACCTAACCACTGCGGCCCATTGCCTGACAGCGGGTCAGGGACCAGAGTCGACGTCTCTAATCCTCAAAGGGAAGGCAAAATTCCACACTTCATCCCTGAATCTCCCTGTAAAGATAAAAAAAAAGATCAGTTTTTCTCTCAGCAGCTTTTTACTTTTTACTATTTTACTAAGTTACGGTTAAACTTGAGGAGAGGAGATCTGAGCTTTTGTGTACTAGCGGGAATGTCAGCTGACAGTTAAACCTTTATGCGCTGTATAACACTCACAGATGTCCGCATAGTACCCACCATTCTAACAAACAACTATAGCTTGGTTTCGCTTATTGCTTTTATAATGACAAATGAATAACAAAGTGGAATTAAGAGCACTAATAATTACTTCTCTGGGTACAGAGGGTGACAAGTCAAAGACGTTACTCTGTCCTGCATGACAGTCAGCTGGGGAAAAGAACATGTCTCTTGACATTTTTACGGGGACTATAATGTCAGCCTTTCCACACCAAGTGAACAGTATTGCTGTTTTCGTCCTTTTCGTATGACGTAGAGGACGGAGTGAAGATTCCTCCTGTAACATATTTTTCTTTGCCGTTTATTTTGATATATATTTGAGTGACAGAGATTTGCAAGCAGATTTTCTGTGTTCAGGAAGGAGATTTGAGGAGCAAGTTGAGTGGGGATCGGAAAAGATGACAAATTAGATTTTCGAAACGTGTGTATGATACGTGGTACAAGTGACTGCATCACTTTGCGTGGATTTATTCTGACATCATCGGTTAATGGTGTGACTCGATTGTGTTTATGGTGGCAGGAGTCTGCCCGGTTTATGACCGAGGTTTCTTGGCTTTCTACGACGGTGAGGTCACAAATATGAGATTGGAACTTTCTTAACTGAACACTCTGGTGCTGATGTCACAATCGCTTCTGGTAAATGACTGCAGTGGAGTTCTAGAACACTGACTTGTGGGAAATGTTTTGTTGAAGAAAGCAACATTCCAGAAAAGAAAAAAAAACAACTTTCCACCAGTGCTTGTCTGGAACAGTCTTATGGATTAAGAATGGCTTATATTTACAGCGAGTACTAAGTCTTACTCACAGAAGGGGGGGGGGGTGGTTTGGGGGGGGGTTTGGGGGTGAGGGGAGGGGGAATCGCGTAAACGCAAACAAACAGCGCAACGTCCGGTGAAGCCGGTGCCAAGCGGTTGAGTACTGGTTCTCATGGCGACACGGTTCTCATGTGACGGTTATCGTTTGGGCCGCCGTTCAACAGCTGCTGTGCGGCTCCTTCCCGCCCATGAAACCCACCATCACGAGAAGCCTTTCCGTCTGTTACCCCCCCCCCCCAAACATGAAAGCGGCTAGTTTACGCCTCTTTTTTCCGCGCTCTTTTCCGGAAATTACCGTCCCGTCAGAAACACGCTAAACTGGGGCGGTAATCGCGGAGGGGAGATGATTGCTGGGTCAGACGTATTTCCGTGGTGTCAGTCTGGCGCTGCCGTAACTCTACTTCCAAACAAAAACCTGTTCTTCGCTCGCATATTTCCTCCCACATGACCCATAAATAACAAAAGCCGTGACCCTGTTTTTTTTTTTTTTTTTTTTTTTCCGTCGCGTCAGTGTTGACAGTTTTTTTTTGTACAGTTGCTCACCCAGCCCCTCAAAGATCCATGGCCCTGCATCACGTTTTTCAAGAGCTCCAGCTTTTTTTTTTTTTCTTCCCTCCCCCGAAACGTCTCTGCTGATACTGTAGCCTGCAGTTTATAGGCGGGTGTGGTCACCCCCCCCCCCCCACCCCTTCATTTCGGCTGGCCCAGCCGGGCCCCTCTCACACCTGTGCAGGTAGGCGGGCGCACCTGCTTGTAGGGACACAGTGGCTGACAGCTCTTTGGCTTCGTGGGGACCTTTTCCCCGCTGTGTGACGGCACTCTGGCTGCAGACACACACAGGTGAGAGAGCGTAAGCTGCTGCCCATAGAGCTGGCTTTGTCTGTTTCCATCATCCTAATCTTTCTGAAGCCAGTTCATTAGCCTTAGGCATGTAATCTGCACAGAGATACGCACACACACACGTATGCACACATACACACACACACACACGCACACACACACACGTACGCGCACACACACACACACACACACTGCATACACACAGACGCACGCAGACCTGCAATACACACACACACGTACGCACACACGCACACACACACACACACACACATACATACAGATGCACACACATGCGTGCATGCGTGTACACACACACATGCAGGGACACATACGCTCGCATGCACACACACCTGTATGCATACAGCTGGTGCCTCTTCTCCTTCTGGGACTGGTACAGTGATGCTGTGTGTTGAGGCTCTATAGGCGACGCCCTGTTTCGTGTGTGCGGCGTGCGCTTGACTCTGCTTCGCTGCGCGTTGCCGTCAAACGGCCCTCCGTGGTTTTGAGGCGGTTCTTCCAGACAGGGTTTGTGAGCCGATGTCTCCTGCGCTGCGATTGGCTGCTTGACCCGCCTCCCCCCCCCCCACCCCCTCGGTCCGTCTCCCTTAAGAGTCTCGCTTGTTAAAAATAGAGCAGCTGCTCTCGTTGGGTCAAACTGATTTTGTTGGGTCGTTCCGAGAGAAATCTCAACGACCCTGGAGCCGAGGCTTTAACGACCATCTTGGCCAGACCGTTCTGCGTGGATGGGACCCAGGAGGTCAAAGGTCACGAAAAGTAAGAGGTTTATTTTGGAGCTTTGCTCTGTCCTTCCCCTCTTGCCTTTTCCCTTTGGCAGATCTCCCAATGGCTTTAGTTTTTAAATGTCGAGCCTCGCTTCTGGAACAAAATAAAAAACATTTAAAAAAACAACGTTGAGTATTAAACAGAGTTGCACAACTCTAATCTGGGCTTATTATTCCTGTTTGCGTTATGTAAGCGTAGGCCGGTTTGTTTTGTTTTCGACGTCCTTATCATTAAGCAAGTTTGAATTAGGAGTGGCTGGGTTTAGATGGAAGGAGACACGCTCTGGGAAAAAAGCCTTCCCTCCCTCTCTTTACCCTCTTTGCCCTCTCTTTATAGAGAGAGAGAGAGAGAGAGAGAGGGAGGGCCACCTTGGGAAGAGGGAAACCGACTGTCTGGTCGAAGCTGTCCAGCTGGGCTTTGGGGGTGAATTCCGTTCTACTGCTGCCAATTCAGTAAATTAATAGAAAATCAGTTAACAACATGGAATATTCCTATAATGGTCTTAAATGTGTGAGTGTGTGTGTGTGTGTGTGTGTGTGTGTGTGTGTTTTAATTTGTTTTTAAATGAATCTATTGGCTGAGATGACCCAGTATTGACCCCTGACCCCGCTGGCTAGCTGCAGCAGGTCCCCCACGGCCCCCGGGGCTGCCCCCTGACTTGCCCGAAAAAGGCGTTCCAGGTGAACTCTGTGGTCCAGCCAGCCTCGCGGCCGGATCCAGAAGGCTCCCACGCTCCCCCCCCTCCACCCCCACCCCCCTCACACACCACCCGCAGTGTTTTTTTTGTGTGACGGTTCTCAGGTTGTGACGAAGCGCATTCCACAGGTGAGCGCTGAACAAGCCTCTGCAGGCTCACCCCCCCCCCCCCGAGCGGAGCCGAACGAGGCGGGGCGGGGCGGCTTGGAGCTAACCCTAAACCTGACCCCTAACCCCGTGGGTCAGAGAGTGCCTGCTCTGCCCCATCAGGAAGGGTGGGGTACTGCCTAACCCCTCCCCCCCCCCCCCTTAACCACCATCCACCTGCACCGCTCTCACACCCACACAGGCTGAATGCTCCTAAAACCCTAATTAGCACACAGACCCGCCCTGGGACTGTAGCGCTGTAGCGCTGTAGCGCTGTGTGACTCCCGAGCGACGCAAACTGACTCCTTAATAATCAGCGTCAGTCCCAGGAAGGTGTGCAAGAGCCCGTTCTGAGATAGCAGAAGTGTCTGAGACTTGCACACGCTTAGCGCTCTTTGATCCCCCTTTGATCTGTTGTTTACATTTTTTTGGGAGGGAGTCTGGCCCGCTATACGCTTGGCTGATAATGCTGCCACCTTCCTGTGGGGAGCAGAAGTCCAGCCCCCTGAAGTTTGGACTCACCTGAAAGTTCACCTGAGCGTGGGGCAAGAGACGTGTGCAGTTCTGAAGCCCTCTCTCTCTTTTTTTAAAAATTTCGTTTTTGATGAGGTGGCAGTTCTAAAAACCGTTTTCTCTTTCTGTTTTGCGGCGCGCGGGCCGCTGGAGGTCCCGTCAGACTCGAAGCCGCCGCCCTCTCATACCTGCAGCGTGTCTTATCAACCAAAAAATCCAGAACGCCCTCCCTGCCCCGTGCCGAGGAGCGTCTGTGAAACGGGTTCGTGTGCGTTTGCTCTGCGGTCCTCCCGCCTGCAGAACGAGGCTCTCTGACCGTTTCCCTGTCGGCTGAGCCGCCCTTCGGTGTGTCAGTCAGCGTTTTTAGAGGTGGAAACGATCCGAGCAGGACACCGACGCGCATAACGTGATTTATCGTTACTATCTCTCTCTCTATCTCTCTATCGCTCTCTCTCTCTATCCTTCTCCCCCCTCTCCCTTTCTCTCTATCTCTCTCTCCCTCTCTCCTTCTCCCCCCTCTCTCTCCTTCTCCTCCCTCCCTCTCTCTCTCTCTCTATCCTTCTCCCCCCTCTCCCTCTCTCTCTATCTCTCTATCTCTCTCTCCTTCTCTCCTTCTTCCCCCAATCTCCTTCTCCTCCCTCTCTCCCCTCTCTCTCTCTCTCTCCCTCTCCTTCTCCCCCTCTCTCTCTCTCTCCTTCTCCCCCCTCTCTCTCCCTCTCTCTCCCTCTCTCTCTCTCTCTCTCTCTCTCCCCCCCCCCCCCCCCCCCCCACCTCACTGGTCCTCAGGCCTATAGGGGTGGGCGTGGTCTGGCGTGAACCATGTGACCCTGACTGACAGCTGCCCTGCCCAGACCTCAGCAGCGGTCCGCATGTCTCTGTGTGCACTGGAGCGAGACCAGGGAGATAAGGGCCGAGCTGTGTTTGTTTTCCTAGCACGGGAAACGCTGACTTTCTGACTGAATAATAAAACCATGTCTCATTTTTGCTATTGCCCTTCAGTTCAGTACAAATAAATGCCACGTCATTTGTTACGAGGCATATTTATAGACCACCCAGAATGCTAGCTTTGAATCCATTGTGTTGTGTATGGCCACAAAGTGTAGGGGTAGATGCTTATTTAAATATGTTCGCAGAACAGGGCAGTAAATATTTTTTATGTGCAGCTATTGTGTGTGTTTAGTCAAATGTTTTTGTCCTTCTCTGTGTGACCTTTAGGGCCTTTTTTTAGTCCATTGAATTTATGTCGTGAAAAGAAAAATAATGAATAAATATGTTATTTTGAATACGTTTTTTAGAAGAACAACTGGCTCCTTTAAATGAACAATGAGACCTTTCCAGTCTTGTGCTTGTTTGTGTCGACTGCTCATAATTCACTGCGAGACCTTTTCCGTGAAAAGCTGTCCCGTTTAATAAAAATTTTGCGGAGGTTTTTTCCTTTTCTTTTTTTTTTATTTTTTACAGTATTTAAAAAGCTCTTGCTCGGTTAGCTGGCACCGTCTCAAGACAAATTTCCCTGTATTTTCACCTCTAAAGAAGCGCTCTTTTTCGTGGGATTGGCCCCCGGGTGTGTTCGTGTGCTCCGTTACCCGTGTAATGACTCTCCAGCTCGGGGCGCGAGGCACATCTGGCTCTGTCCTCGGGCCGTGCACCTGACAGAACAGCCGTGGCTGCTTCGCGCGAAGCTGCTTTTCGGCTGTACGCAGTTCGGTAAGGAGCTCCACTCCGCTGGAGTTTGGAGTTTGGAGCTGTGTCTCTGTCTCTCTCTCGCTCTCTCTCTCTGTGTGGAAAAACTGGGCGTGTCCCGGCCGGGTCGCGTCCCCGTGTATCGCGTCCTCCCGCCCAAGGACGGTTAGTAACGGGCAGGAGGGAGAGGAAGGAGTGAGAGGAGAAGGATAGAACGACGGACGGATTCCTGACTTTTCGGCTGAGTCGACGGCGAAGAGCTCCGACCGCCGACGCCGCGGCTGGTCCTGAGGCGGCAGGCCGCCGCCAAAACAGCTGAGAGAAGGTTCTGGAAAAGGGATTTGAGGTGTTTTTCGGCTCTCCTTAAACCCCTCCCCTCCCCCCCCCCGCCCCCCCTCGGGCTCGAGGAACGGGTCGTGGCGCAGGGGGTGGGGGCCGAGCTCCAGGATGAGCTCACTCTTTTTCGCGGTCGCCGACGGACGGGGGGAAAAACTATTTTCCGCGGTCCGTCTGCCCAAATATCTGCTGGAAAATTCACTGAGCAGGTGCGGCCGATACCCGGAGGAGCCATTAGCAGAGGGTATTTATTCTGCTTATGTGTGTGATTGGCTGCCTCCACGCTGGGCTCCTTCCTGGCTCCTGATTGGCTGTGACAGGCCTGTGAGTTCAGCCTTAGTGAAGGGCCTTTTTATCCCACAACCTTCTCCCCCATCCCCCCCCCCCCCCCGAGAAAATTTAATTTGGCATTAGCTCTCCCTCAGTCTCTTCCCACTCCCTCTGCTTTCCTTGCCTCTCCATCCATCCCTCCATCCTTTCACTCCCTCTATCCCCCTTAACGCCACTTCTCTCCTCTCTCTCTTTCTTTCTCCTCTTCTCTCTTTCTCCTTTCCCATCTGTCGCTGATGCTCAACCCTGCAGCTCCTCGAAAGAGGATGGTTAACTGCTGTCTGATCGCGGGGTTTCTGGGTAATGTGCGCAGGTGGGACTTCCTGTTGACTCATGATGCGTGAAATTGCACCTGCGGCTGCAGCGCGGAGCTGAGCAGGTGTGTGGCTGGGGGGAGAGGAGGGGTGGGGTCGGGGGGGGGGCGGGTGTGTGTGGTAATCACAGGGCATTGAGTTCATAGTGGAACCTGAAGGATAGCATGATGTGGAACGAAGCGAAAGTTTGTGCAGTGTAACGCGTTTGTTTGTCCCGCTGGTTTGAGGGTTAGAGTGTTTTTTTTGGCAGCACCTCCTCACAACATCGGAAACCCGCTCCCTGCCAAGAAGCTCATCGCTGGTCAAACACAGAGACCTTTTAATATCAGCCCCCCCCCCCCCCCCCCCAAAAAAAAGTAAATAAATCTTCTGCAATATCAGTTTGAGATAAAGCGTGCACCCCCCCGCCCCCCCCCCCCTCCCCCCGGGAGCCACATTTCCTCTCCACTTCCTGTGAATGTTTACTTTATCTTCAATTTTCTTCTCTATTGCCTTTTCCTCGAAAAAAAAACCCGTGCACAGCCCAACAGCGTGAACGACGGTCTCTGTTTGTCCATGCCCCCTGTCCTGAGGGCCATAAAGAGCAGAGAGGAGTGGGGAGAGAGAGAGAGAGAGAGAGAGCGAGAGAGAGAGAGAGAGAAACAGGAAGTTACTGAACGTCAGGAGTGCTGAATCAGCTGAACAGGTTGTTCTGATTCCGGAATGTTCCGAGACCCTCTGACGCTTGTTTCCTTCTGGAGCAAGAGGGCGAAACACTTCCCACGTCTGTCCCAGAATGACTTTTTGTATCTTAAAATAAACTTTTAGGTGTTTTATGTATACAATAAACAACGGAAAGGATGCACTTTAGTTTGTTTAACTTGGTCTGTGTAACATCTGTGTCATTACGTTATGTACGGGTTACTTAGGGAGATTTTTGGGAGTCCTAGGTCGCCCCAGGTGAGTGGGAGTTGTCCGGTCTTGTCTGGAGTTTTGGGGTCGAACTTTCGCACTCCACCTTTAAGCTGCCTCAGGTGCCTCCGTGCGCGTCACGACCCCTTCAAACGGACGGCAGTCAGCAGACGGATTTACAGACGCGTGACTCAGGACTCTGTTAATCTCGGAAGGCACGGTCCGTACGCGAGCCGAGGCTAGCCAAGGCTAGCGGGCTAGCGTAATCTACCGTTCTGTTTGGCTCCCTTGTTTTCTTGTTGTGTGTTCTGCTTGTTTTTTTTGTTTTTTTAATGAGGCCGCCTTGTCCGCACTTTCGCCATGGCAACGGACCGACGGTATATCTCTGCAGCGTATCGCACGGTACGCAGGTGTACCTTTTTTTTTTTCGTGTTACCTGGGATACTGCGTCATTTTAAGTAATCTTATCAAATCTGAAGCAAAAACTGCTGAGGGAGAGAAAGAGAGGGAAAAACAACAGGAGGAGAGGAAGACAGGAATGTGATCCAGTATTTCTGGAGAGAGAGAAAGAGAGGTGGGGAGAGAGAGAGAGAGAGAGAGAGAGAGAAGATTGTTGGATGGATAAGGAGGAGAACAAGAGCAAAATGTGTTTCTGACAGAGGAAGGAAAAGTCATTTTATTTTATTTGAGGATATAAAGCTCTGGAATGATAGATGACACACGTGTGTCTGGTGGAGGAAGACGAAAAGAGGAGAGAGGGATGAAAAGGAGAGCAAGAGCAAAAATGATTTTGGGAATGGGGGGTGAGAAACCACGTAAGTGGAGCTTGAGGGATGTGGGGGGGGGGGGGGGGGGGGGGGGGGGTGATTACGCAGAACGGCGTGTCCCTGTCGGAGTGTGGAAATGCGTCCCTGCCTGTACCGGCTCCTCGGGGGAACATACGGGGTCCGGCGGGACGGGCCAAAACCGACGCTTGGGAGGGTGCTGCTGACCCGCCTCGCAGGCCCAAAAGTCTCTCCACAGCCGGGGAGTTCTGGGAACTGCTGAGCCCTGCGTTTGGGTCCAGAACCGGGGCAGATTTGCAGATGAAACTCATCGGCTTAACACCACGAGATCAAAATCCGAAAAAGTTTGTTCTGCCGGCTTTGCTGTAAATGTGGGGCCGTCGCCCAGAATTGAAATGAATTTTTTTTTTTTTTTTATCCCAAATCTTTCATCATGTTGTGAGCTCACTTGTCGATCCTAGCCAGCGGCGGGCCCGTCCTAACCACGCCTGTGAGGGGTGAAAGAACAGGACCGCCATACGGGCCTAAAACTTCCACACCAAAGGGGGGAAGGGCTGTTTTCATCCTCAGAGCAGTTTCCCAAATTTTGGACCCGACTTCTGAATAGCTTTGAGGGTTAAGCGGCTTCTCCCGTTCTTGCTGCTGCATTCCTTTAGCGTTAGCTGTTAGCTGCGCTGTGCGTGCATGCACACGCTTCTGAATTAATGCATGTGCATAATGCTTTAGCGTTTTAGCGTGTTCATTAAGAGCAGCCTGTAGCCCGTATTAGCCTCGTGCTAGGGATTACACTGTAGCAGGGGCAGATCCGGGTATTATTCATTTATAATTGCCCCACTGACCCTATTTTATTTTTTTTTCGGGGGGGGATTTGAATGACTGACCTCATTTGCTCCTCCGCCCCCCTGTGACCCAGTTTTAGTTTTCGGTTGTAACTGTGGTCTCTGTGTTTCCCAGCATGCCGTGCTCTCTCAGTGTCTGTCTCTGCTCGCTGGAGTCTGGGAAGGGAAGGGAAGGGGGACGGGGGGGTTGGGGGGGGGGGGATCACGTGCCCCCCCCCCTCTCTCGGAGCGCTGGAATCGGTCCGGTCGCGGGACGGCCTACTGCACGTGTGCGAGCGTTCCCCTGGCGACGGTCCCGCCCCCGCTCTATCCCGCGGTGCCGCCGCCGGGGCAGACGATGACGGCGCGGCGTCCGCGGCGCTACTCGATCCCGCGCCACGGGCCTCCCGCTCCCGCCCGCGACCCTCCTCTCTGTGTGTCTGCTCCCGCCGGCTGGATCATCGCCAACTTCCCCTCAGACTCCGCTTGGCTGCGCTTCCCCATAACATATAAGCCAGGGCGTAGTGTTTAACAGCCACATTGTACTCTATGGTACTTCTAGTTATTAACAGGCACATTGTACTCTGTGGTACATCTAGTACTTAACCGGCACATTGTACTCTGTAGCAGAAAAAGTACTTAACGTGCACATTGTACTCTATGGTACATTTAGTACCTGACAGGCTCATTGTACTCTATGGTACATTTAGTGCCTAACAGGCTCATTGTACTCATTCAGTCGAGTTGCTGTGATTGGCTGGTGGTGGAGGTAGTGGTGGTTGTAGTGGTGGAGAGCAAACGCAAACGTGATGCGACCGCTGCTCTCCTCTCCTTTTCTCTCTCCATGTCTTTTCCTTCCCTTTGTCTCATTCTCACCACGCACTCTTTCCTTCTCCGTGTATTTCTGCCCGTGGTCACCCTTCCTTGTTCTGTGCTATCTCTCTCCCTCACCCCTTCTCCCCTTGTCATCCCGTCTTCCTCCCGTCCCGTCGTCTGTTTATCTGAACTCCTGTCGGTCTGGGGAGAGCCTCCCGGCCTTATAAGGGAAAAGGCAGTTTGGGCCTGACGGGGGGGGTCGAGTCTGATGCAGTTCAGTGCCTGGCTGTACTTTGACCCCCCCCCCACCCCACCCCCCCCCGGTCCCCTGACCCCCCACCCACCCCGTGTTGACAGTCCGCCCCCTCTCCCTTCCTGTGAGGCCGCCCCGTGCGTCTGAGGCACACTTCCTGGTTGTCACTCAGGACCCTTGCCACGCCCTGCCCCTTCCCTGCCCCCCGCCCCCTCCCCCCCTCCATTGGAGCACTCGTTCCCCGCGTCCCCTAATCGAGTTCTGGGGTCCGCCCCCGTTCGGGCCGTTCCGCAGGCGCCACCGGCGGCGGTATGAGAGCGGTCGCCGTTTCCCACGGCGACACGCCGCGTTCCATCTAACGGTTCCCGCGGCGCGCGTACGGGAGAGGCCACGCCCGTTTCTGAAAACACACTTGTTCCCAGGCCCCAGGGGAGCAACAGGTGTTTGGGGTGGGAAAGGGACGGGGGGGGGGTGGGGCGGGGCGGGGGGGGGGGCGTGGCAGGGTGCCAGCACCTCGGGGGGGTGAAGAAGCCTGGGGCCTGTTGAGCTCAGACGCAGTGCATTGTGGGCCGGCGTGTCGCGGTGTTTTTTGCTAGCGGTGCGTCAAAGTGAGTACGCGGTGTGCTGTGGAAGTCGTGTGACTCAGGGGTGGGTAGTCAGCAGCGAAACGTCTTTCCCGCCGATGAGGTCGAAGGGCCGTGATGTCACCCCGCTGCCGTCTGGCGTGTGAGCACGCGCCGGCGCTTCCCGTTGTACAGCTGAAGGGAGACGGACGTTACTCACCGGCTCTGGTTGGCGGTAGACGACAGGTGATTTACGGCTGTGGTGTCCTGCCTGTGCTGTAGGTCCGGGCCCGAGGCTCTCTCTCCCTGCTCGTTACTGTTGCCGTGGCGGCGGTGGTGGAGGAGGGGACGTGACCCAGACAAAAATACAACCAAAAAAAAAAAAAAAACAGAACTCTGTGACTGATACACGAGAGCTCAGGCTGGAGGTTTAGGCTGGACTGAGTACTCTGAGTACAGACTACAGCGGGACTCTGACAGACAGGACACTGACAGACTACTGACAGGACACTGACAGACAGACAGACGGCTGCCTCTGGACCGTGACCTGGGACCGTTAAAGCCGCTGTGCTTCAGGAGCCCGAGCGGAACCGGCCCATATTTGTCTAATTTTAGCCGGGCTGGACCCGGCAGTTCAGAGCCAGCCTCCCCCGCCCCCATCCCGCCCCCCCCCCCCACCGCCAGCCAGCCAGCCGGCCCAGCTGGGCTCTACCTTGGGTCCCAGGGAAATACGTGGTGTTCCAGGCCTTTCTGTCCCAGACGGGGCGGCCATCTTCCCACGCTGCCCCCCCCCCCCTCCCCCCCCTTTATGGTGCGTTTGATTTGAGCGGGGACGCTCGGAAACTTCAGCTCCTCAGCCCCCTTCTGAAGGAAGGAGCTGGGCGTATTTGGTTAAGAGCACCGCTTCTTAAATCATTTAGGAGCTGAAGCAAAATTAGGAATACTTTTTAAAATATTGCAGCCCAAATAAGGAAATTAGTACCTTTCAGGAACTCAGACACACATACGAACACAGCCTGGTATACTACAGACTCATTCTGGGACCCCCCCCCCCCCCCCATACTCTCCCGCGACCCATTTTGGGTCCCGATCCGTAGTCTAGGGTAGTACTGGGTTCCAACAGGAAGGGTGGAACGCTGTCAGTGTAACACTCTGTACAAAGCATACCGTAGATGTGAATAAGCATGTGTGTGTGTGTGTGTGTGTGTGTGTGTGTGTGTGTGTGTGTGTGTGTCTGTCTGTGTGTACAGACACAAGTGCATGCTGTCATATCTGCCAAGTAGCAAAGGTCAAGTGGAAGACTGTCCGCCAGTGAGTACGCTGTGCTCATCTTGGCTTGTGCATAAGGACAGGCTGTGAATTATCATAAATACACTGATATCTGTGTTTTGGAATATGCTTATTTCTTAGCAGAAATGATGTTCGTTTAACATGGAGAGATATGGTGCCAGGGGTAACGGAAGGGTTGGTGCCCGAGAGGCACCAGTCTTTGGGACTGGGGTGCCTGGGTACCTGTTTTTATATGATTTATAGATCCGTGCTTATTTATAATTAAATACTTAGACTTTACATAAATCATAGATCCTTCATAACTCTTGAAAATGTATGTGTCAATAACATGCCAAATTGCCTGAATGTACATATCTTTTGTTATAATAAACTCTATAAACTATTTACTTTGGAGGTTTAAATGGCGTCGTGATCCGCGATTACGCTCGAGTGAAATTTAAGCCCGCGTGAGACTGGAGCAGAATGACTATAAATGGCTTCCTCTTGCGCTCTCGTCTTAAATCTTTCCTTCGCTCCTGTCCAGACCAATCACGTTCTGCCTGCAGTTTAACGGCCGGTCCCAGAGCACTCTGGGTAATTCTAACTGCGGTTCTGATGCAGCCCCGCTGAGCTTCGCCGCGGCGGACGAGGGAGAGTCCGTGTGTGCGAGCGGCACGTTCGCTTAAAGGGTCAGAAGAGCTGGCGTTCAAAGTCCAAGAGCACCATAAACCTGGGGCCTCCGGGGCTGGCTGTGTGTACCAAGGCACAGAGAGTCTCAGACTGATGATGTCACTAAACGGGGACACTCTTTTGAGTTTATTCTTGACGCATCGGGGGGGAAATATGGCTGGATAATAATTCTGATAAAGAGCTGAATTTGTAACTCTGTTACTTTGTCAACAGCAAATGCCGTGGGTGTGAGGTCACAAATATGTGATTAGAACGTTCTTGACTGAATGTTCTAATCATGATGTCACAATCACTGCTGGGAACTGAAGGGAGTGGGGTTCTGGAACGCTGACTTAGACTTTTGAAAGGACATTCCAAAAAACCCGCTCATCAAAGGGAATATGGTGCCATCTGGGAATTTTATTTATTTGTTTATTTATTTGCAGTGACAGCAGTTTTCCTGCAGTGCAGACGCCTGTCTGGGCCAGGATAGGGACTGCTGATCTGGGCTTTTCCCGGGATAGGGGTGCTGATCTGGCCCATCCCAGGACAGGGTCTGCTGATGTGGGCTTTCCTGGGACAGGTTCTGCTGGTTTGGGCTTTCCTGGAAAAGGGGTACTGATCTGGGTCGTCCCGGGATAGAGGTATTGCTTTGGGCCGTCCCGGGATAGGGGGGTGCTGAGCAGCAGGCGCTCCCAGCTGTTTGGCATTACCCCCCCCAGCCCGTGCGGGATGGAATTATTAATGGCCCTGCTAGACAGAGCGGCTGGCCCCCCGTTTCCCTCCAGGAAAACCGCGGGCTCACGGTGACACGTTCTCCGCCACAGGGCCACGTGTACCCCCCCCCCCCCCAAAACGCCTCCCTGCGGAACGCCCATGGGGGTTAAGGTTTCCCTTAGCGGTTTCCCCTTGCGGTCCCGTTATGAAATCGTACGGGACGATGGCATCGAGTGCCCGCTTACGCTCCGCGTTAAAAGCAGATTTTAAGTGGTTAAGGCGCTGCGGTGTCCCGAGCGTTTGTTCCGGAAGGGGGGGGGGGGAGAGAAGATGGCGGCGTGCAGCGTGTCCCGTGTGTGGGGCCCCGGCGGTGTGCAGCGGCCAATCGCAACGGTCCGGCCGCGCTGCACGAGGGCGGAGTCCCACATGACATCACACACACACACGGAGAAACGCCGCTCTCTTTAAACGGAGGGAAAGAGGGAAGGAGAGAGGGAGGGAGGGAGGGATGGAGAGTGAGAAAAGGAAGGAGGAGGAGGAGGGGGGAGGCTTTAAGCTTCAGTGTGGGATGAAGGGTTGCATTTTTGACATTTTTACGCCCCCCCCCCCCATTTTGGTTTCAGGCCCTGAAAGCAGACTGGGTTTCAGGGTGAGGCCCCCCCCAGTAGGCCTTATTGGGCTGGTTTATATTGTAACAGATGTGAAGGGAAATGGCAGTCAGAGGGCACTGTGGGTGTAGGAAGTGAGTGTACTGACTGACCTGATGGTGTCTGGGAGAGTCAGCGCAGAATCGAGTATGCTGAGGCACAGCTTGGCGTTAACTGAACTCCCTCCAACTGCCCATCCTCTCTCTCTCTCTCTTTCTCTTTCTCTTTATCTCTCAAACTCTATCTCTCCGTATCTCTCTGTCACATTGGCTCTCCAGCTCTCTCTGTGTTGCTTTCTCTCTCTTTCTCTCGCTCTCGTTCTCCATCTCTCTCTCTCACACACTATATCTAACTTCTCCATTTCTCTGTTTCTATCGCTCTCTCTCTCTCTCTCTCTTTCTCAGTTCAAATTCAAATGAGCTTTATTGGCATGACGTATGTAGATAGGCTACATATTACCAAAGCATAAGTACAACAAACAAATTTACATATTAACAGAATACAACTTGTGTGAGTGTGCGTGTGCGCGCGTGTGTGTGTGTGCGCATGTTAGCTTGTGTAATGGGACGTGTAAATCTCTCTCTCTCTGGGTAAGTGACCGTTATGACCGTTGGTGAGGCCCCCGCAGTGTTTTGGTTTGAAAGGCGTTGGCAGCGGAGCTGATTGGCACGTGGAGGGAGAGAGAGAGGGAGAGAGAGAGAGAGAGCAGGGTGGTGTAGGTGTTCTCACACCCCTGGACTCTGGCCTCTGGTGTTCCTGCGTTTTCCGTCCGTTATTCCCTCCTCCTCCTCCTCTTCCTCCTCCCCCCGGTGGATTTACAGGCGGAACGGTGCCCTGACACAGAGGCCACTCTGTGAGCGACCAACTGCTCTCAGGAAAGAGTGTGTGTGTGTGTGTGTGTGTGTGTGCGCGCGCATTCTCAGTGTGTGTGTTTGTCTGTTTGCGCTTGTGGTGTGTGTGAGTGTGTGTGTGTGTGTGTGTGTGTGTGTCTCTGTGCTGCAGGGAGGTCAGTGTGGCGCTGCCTCTCTGTTGGGCGCTGCTCTAGCGGTCGTTCTGAGGCTTGTGATTTGGCGGGAGTCCAGAGGAAGGTGTTTTATTTGCTCTGTCATTGCCTTCCCGTAACGGGGGCCACAAACACAGTTATTCTGTTTTTCTTTTTCCCCCTTTTTTTTAAACGGCTACAAGGGCAGGGGGTACTGGCAGTGAGCCAACAGCCAATCATTTTGCTGGACCAGATGTGTCCGAGCCAATGGGGCCTGACCTCGCGTGAGGGCATGCCAGCGGATTGGCTGCTGGGTCGGGGGGTTTTAAAACCTAACGGTCGCTGTGGTTGCTTGGCTACTTGGCCGTTGGCTGGGCCTCAGGGTCACCAGACAGAAGTTACGGAATAAATTTCTGCTTTTTTTTGTCCAGGGGTCTAATCCTGTCTTTCCGCTCGAGAGTGAAAGAACAGGATTATCTTTTTAAAAAAAAACGGATTTTCGAACATGAAGGCAGCCCGTGTGGCCATCATGTCTTCAGCTTCAGTGTGTTGTCGTTGTGAAGTGGAGTCAGCATCTGTGATATTTATTTGCCATTCTGACAAACGTATGAAATCGACTCCCATCGAATCCTGTTCCTACTCCGATTAATGTGCCCCCTGTGGGATCTCTGAAACGCCGGAAGAGAAAGCTGCTCTTGACTCCAAACGTTATCCGTCTCTGAGCGAATAAAAGGCTCCCTCTCTCAGGTACTTCACAAGCTCCTTAGTCATTCACCTTCTCTGGTTCCGAATGAACCACGAGTGGAGTTGATGATGAATTTCCTGTAAAAAAAATAAATAAAAAAAATTAAAAAAAGGTAGTGAATAACGTTGCGATGACATCACCAGGAAACTGGTAATGGGATTTCGTGTTGGGTAGCCTTGGGATTCTTTAAGCTGCGGCACGGCAAACGGACAAACGATGTGATTCATTCGTTGGTCTGGTGAGTTGTTGGGTCTGTAAATGAGTGTTAATTCCAAAGAACAGAGCACAATGTACAGTGTGCAGAGGTAGAAATGGAAACTTGAGTCCGCTGTGCAAGTAGTGATGTTTCTCAGGCCTGGACGATTCAGGGTTATTAGTCCAGACAGAGGTGATGGGACTGTGGTAAAAACTTAGTGGCGCCCCCTAGTGTTGTGGATGCTTGGAGAGAAAGACGTGATCTGCGTGTGCGAGCATGTGTGCGTGTGTGTATGTCTGTGTGTGTGTGTGTGTGTATGTGAGCGTGTGTACATGCATGTGTCCTCTGTGCGTGAGTGTGTGTACTCTGTGTGTGAGTGTGTATATATGCAAATCTGTGTGAGTGTGTGTGTGAGAGCGTGTGTGTGTGTGTGTGTGTGTGTGTGTGTGTGTGTGTCCTCTGCGTGAGTGTAAATCTCTCAGTCATGGTTAGGTTCTGCAGGCTGATGTAACTGATTTCCTGCTCTCTCTCTCTCTCTCTCTCTCTCTCTGGTGTGAGTCAGCAGGAATGTGTGGAATGGGAGATCCGCCCTGCTCTCCTGCCCTTTTATAGTCAGGGCCACTGGCCTGGCTGTCAGTGTGACCGCGTCTGCCCCTCCCTGCCCCCCCCCCCCCCCCCAGCACCTCCCAGCCCCTACAGGCCAGAGTCAGAGCTGGGCCTCCTGCCCTATTGCACCTCCTCCCTTTCCCTCCTTCCCCGGCTACTGTACATCACCCTCTACACTCCTACACACATACACTTCCACAGACACACCCATACACTCTCTCTCTCACACACACACACACACGCACACACACACACCCTGTGCTGTTATGGATCTTATCAGCACTTGGGAACATAAAATTACCCTGCTCAGTGAGAAGTGAAGCAAGCTGTATCCCACAATGCACTGCACACAGCACTGGGCAGAGACCGGCTCCTCACAGTCCCAAATGTCTGTATCGGGGCAGGTCTGGCTCAGATGGGACCCGTCCCATCCCGTCAGGGTGAGGCTCCAGCCAGCGGTCCCCAGCGCATTTCGACGGGGACGGGGTGATTTTGGGAAGAGCTTTTTTTCTACCTCACGCCCCACAGAAGAACCCACGTGTCGGTTATTTCCTGACTGGGCTGAGCTGAGCTCTCCTCTGGTTCTCGCACGTGATTGGACGGCCCAGTCCAGCCACATATGGACTTAAACCCCACAGAACCCTCAGATCACCACGGAAACCCACACGCTCCAAATCACTGATTTGCAGCTTTGCAGTCAGCAGACTATTTAAGCTCTGTGATCGTGCTCATACACACTCACAAACACACACACACACACACACACACACCGCACAACACACACACACATACATACACTCTCTGACTTACACACACACACACACACACACACACCGCACAACACACACACACATACACACACACACACACCGCACATCACACACACACACTCACAAACACACACACACCGCACACCGCACAACACACACACTCATACACACACACACACCGCACAACACACACACATACACACACACACACACCGCATATCACACACACACACTCACAAACACACACACACCGCACAACACACACACTCATACACACACACACACCGCACAACACACACACTCATACACACACACACACCGCACAACACACACACACATACATACACTCTCTGACTTACACACTCATACACACACACACACACACACACCGCACAACACACACACACATGCATACACTCTCTGACTTACACACTCATACACACACCGCACATCACACACACACACACACACCGCACAACACACACACACACACATACATACACTCTCTGACTTACACACTCATACACACACACACACACACACCACACACCCACAGACACACACACACACCCACACCCAGCTCTCAAACCTGAATCGCCGGTTTTGTTGGCAGTTAAACGTGCAATAACGGTCTGCGCTACGCTCATGACTTTTACGAACCGTACTCCCGCGTGAGACGTAGGGGAGGGCGTTCTCCGGCCCCCGGACCGCACGCGTGGGGGCGATAACCAGATTTGGGCTGCCCTCCAGTGCGGTCGTCCCGAACGGTTTCATAGATGCCTGTCGATCAGCGGCCTGGGAAAACTGGGTCCGAAACGGCGTTGGACGAAAGACTCTGGCGGAGGAGTCTGAGGAGAGCGAGGCTCGAGCACGTCCGGCAGGGCTGTTCCTCGCACGTTCTGGAGCGGCTGTCACTGCTCGCTTTATCTGGAATCAAATCAAGACTGACGCTAAACCCCAGCTGACCCCCCCCCACTTTCTGGAGAGCCCCCTCCCCAGCCAGTACCAC
>NC_049210.1:2930280-2935280 GCF_013347855.1 Anguilla anguilla | reverse complement strand
GTCAGCCAGGCATGCAGGACCAGGGCCTGGTACCTGAGATGGAGGAGCAGATAAGAGATTCCAGCCATTCCACAGTGCAGCCTGTTCAGTGTGTCCCTGCAGTTACCTCTGACACTGATAGGGGGCGGGGTCACTGTGGGGACTGGGTCACATGGGGGCGGGGTCATGCAGGTGGCAGGGTCACAGAGTTCCAGGTAACATTTCAGGCGTCTGTCTGTCTGTCTGTCCCACACAGGAGCCTCAGAGAAGGTCAGGGGGATGGGACGCCGTCCCGAACCTGAAACAGCAGAGCTGCACAGTGCCCTGGGGACAGTGGTGAGTTTGGGAAGGGGGAGGGGGGGGGGTGGGGGGGGGCGGGTTGACTATGTACTGTGACAGGTGGTTAGCCTGTGTATTATTTATTCATTCACCACCAGTGCGAGACGCAGTATTGTAGTGCCAGTGGCTTTTTGAATGAAGCTTGATGTGCTTAACAGCTGCAACAAACAAACAATCACATAATGCCCTGTTTGTACACAATAGGGAATAGCACAGCGAGTAGCGCTAAGGCGTTCGCTACGCAGCAGCAGCAGCTACGCGGTCACATGACTGTGTGCGCGGTCACATGACTATGCGCGGTCACATGACTGTGTGCGGTCACATGACTACATGTGCGGTCACATGACTGCGTGCGCTGTCACATGACTGTGTGCGGTCACATGACTGCGTGCGCGGTCACATGACTACATGTGCGGTCACATGACTGCGTGCGGTCACATGACTGTGTGCACGGTCGCATGAATGTGTGCACGGTCACATGACTGCGTGCGGTCACATGACTGTGTGCACGGTCACATGACTGTGTGTGCGGTCACGTGACTGTGAGCCGCATGCAGTCGGTGTTTGAGCAGACGGGCCGAGTTCTCGCTGTGGCGGGAATGCCGAGCGAGCGGATCGGAGGAGATAAACGATGGGTCCTCAGCGTCGGCGCTGGAGGTCCGGAGCGCCGCGTGATGGATTCTTCTTCTCGGGAATTGTTCCCGGGAGACGTCAGCGGAGCTGGCGGTCTGCGTGGCCTCGCCAGCCAGGCACGCACGACGGCAAAAAATAACTGAGCGCGTAGATAAATAAATAAATAAATAATCCCTGTTTGTTGCTTTTTTCCTGGCTGAGTACACCGGGGAGAAGCAGTCGGCCTTGCTTTTCCAAGCCCATAAATCCTGAGTTGATGTAGGAGACGCTGCACTGGTTGTGTCAGTTTAAACGTAGCCGTTTGCTTTGGCTGTCGCACTGCATGATGGGAAATTGAAGTGTAGAGCTGTGGCACCAGTGACAGATGTTGGCGAGGGGGGGTGAGGAGGGGGTCCCTGGGTTTCCTGTCTCTCTCTACAGGGCAAGGTGCGTGAAATTAAAGTCCTGGAATACTCTTGGAGCATAGACTGCCCCCTTGTGGCCATTGAGTAGAACAACTGGCTATGCGACTGCACTTAAAACCCCACACTCAACCCATAATATTTCCCTGTGTCACACCAAACAGCAGGAGTATGAACATGTGTTTAGGAATAGCCATGTAAGCTTTTCAGTGAAGGACAGTCTACACCACCATGCACAGATGGACTGGGATTTTCTTTTAATTTTTTCGAGTTTCCGTTGTTGCTCTTGACCAAAGCCGTGCTCTTTCAGGGAGATATCGTACGCACAGGTAACCTTGGGGGAGGGAAGGCACGTGAACACAGCTCTGACGCTGAATGTAAATGAATCCTGACGGGATTGCTGAAGAGATACTGCAGACAAACAGCGTAGCGAGCTCGCAGATCAGAGGACGGATGTTTATCTTATCTTATCTCCGTCCCCCTGACGGGTTTTTGTCCGCTGATGAATGGTCTTCCTTTGAAGGAGGAGCTTTTGTTTCGAGGCAAAGAGCAAAAGAGCAAGTTTGCCCAAATGATTCTGGGCGTCAGGAATTGAATCAAGGCGAGAATGTCGCCTCCTTGGTGAATTTTTATCACGGGACCCTTTGAGCCAGACCCGCCGGGAGTAATGGGGGCGACGACATGGCGTCTGAGTGGAGGATCTTTTATCTTATCTCTGTTATCCGTGTACAGGGGAGGGGAGGGCAGCTCTGTGACTGTGTGTTTCAGTTATTTTTCTAGTGTGTGTGTGTGTGTGCGTACTTGTGTGTGTCTGTGTGTCTGTGTGTGTGTGCATGTTTGTGTGTGTGTACTTGTGTGTGCCTGTGTGTGTGTACTTGTGTGTCGTGTGTGTGTGTATGTATGTGTGTGTATGCACGTGTGTGAGTGGGTGCATGTGTATGTGTGTGCCTGTGTGTGTGTGTGTTGTATGTGTGCATGTGTGTGTGTGTGTGTGTGTGTGCGCAGTGCTGTGCTTGTGGGGACGCCTGAATCCGATAAAAGTGTTTCTTGGCAGCCAGCTCCTAATACACCGAGTAAACAAAGCTGGCTCAAGACATGGGGCCAGTGATGTCATATCCTGCATCCCAACAATGGAACCACAAACTCACTGCCCGTGTCTGCCGGGCCTATCTGTGCTGCGTCCTCCCAGATGAGCTAGTCTCCAGGTGGAGGGGCGGAGCCTGCCCCTGGCGTGTGATTGGACGGAGGGGCGGGACTTCTAGAGACAGATGCTAGCCGACGATGTCATTTGGTTCCGCAGTGGGGATTTGCCAAGAACAACAGGAGCCGTTCTCCCTTCTTTAATAGAGGATCTGAGGAGCGGGTCCGTTTGAGGCGAGCCGCATTGTGCGGGTGCAGATGGAGGGCTGAGATAGCAGGACCACGGTGCCAAAACAGCAGAGTCACAGCCCAAACGCTCCCATACAGTACAGCCCAAACTCACCCATACAGTACAGCCCAAATGCTCCCATACAGCACAGCCCAAACTCACCCATACAGCACAGCAGAGTCACAGCCCAAACTCACCCATACAGCACATCCCAAACTCACCCATACAGTACAGCCCAAACGCTCCCATACAGCACAGCCCAAACTCACCCATACAGCACAGCAGAGTCACAGCCCAAACTCACCCATACAGCACATCCCAAACTCACCCATACAGTACAGCCCAAACGCTCCCATACAGCACAGCCCAAACTCACCCATACAGCACAGCTGAGTCACAGCCCAAACTCACCCATACAGCACAGCCCAAACGCTCCCATACAGCACAGCCCAAACGCTCCCATACAGCACAGCAGAGTCGCAGCACAGACTCACCCATACAGCACAGCCCAAACGCTCCCATACAGCACAGCTGAGTCACAGCCCAAACTCACCCATACAGCACAGCCCAAACGCTCCCATACAGCACAGCTGAGTCACAGCCCAAACTCACCCATACAGCACAGCTGAGTCACAGCCCAAACTCACCCATACAGCACAGCCCAAACTCACCCATACAGCACAGCCCAAACGCTCCCATACAGCACAGCTGAGTCACAGCCCAAACTCACCCATACAGCACAGCTGAGTCACAGCCCAAACTCACCCATACAGCACAGCCCAAACGCTCCCATACAGCACAGCTGAGTCACAGCCCAAACTCACCCATACAGCACAGCCCAAACTCACCTAAACAGCACAGCCCAAACTCACCCGTACAGCACAGCCCAAACTGACCCATACAGCACAGCCCAAACGCTCCCATACAGCACAGCTGAGTCACAGCCCAAACTCACCCATACAGCACAGCTGAGTCACAGCCCAAACTCACCCATGCAGAACAGTCGAGTCACAGCCCAAATGAATTATATTTTACTGTGCTTTTGTTTCGTGGTATTCCTCAGTATAATAGATCTATAAATTATTGGAGTACTCATCTCATCTTTGTTTCATCAATAATGTGTTCATTTTCTGGTTGCTATTGACAGCTTCCTCATATATAAGTTGCTAGAAATGGGGTAATTCTGTATAAAATGTTCCATATCACCACTTTTCCGATGTCTAAAGACAGCTCCATCGACGCGCCTCAAAGCTGTAATTATTCGTATGGTTAGAAGATTTATGGCTCGGGCAGCCAATCTCGCGGAAGGTATTTTCCATTTTAGTTTCTTTCCTTTTTTTTCCCTGGTTCATAGTACAGTTTTCACTCTTTCTGTGTGAGAACGCACAGGTCCATGAGGCACGGACCTTAAAGCAGGGAGAAATGAGACAGGGGAAGGACAGGAACCTGAATCAAAACAAACAACAACAAAAAAAGAAAAATATGTTAAAAGTTAATAAGTTAGCCTGAGGGCTCGGTGAAGGAGAGAGGGATAGAGGAGTAGAGGCTGGGAAGGAGAGAAGAGTATGGAGAGAGGTAAGGAGAGAGAGAGGGGGTGAAGGAGAGAGCGGTAAGGAGAGGGAAGAGAAGGAGAGAGGGAAGGAGAGAGAGGAGTAGAGGGTGGGAGGGAAGAGTAGAAAGAGAGAGAGAGAGAGAGAGAGAGAAGGGGGGAGGGAGAGGAAGCTGGAGGAGTGGCCTGACAGCGTGTGAGTGAGACAGTATAGACAGGGCTGAGTGAGAGGGAGGGAGAGAGAGAGAGAGAGAAGAGTGACAGGACAGAGCGAGAGTAAAGAGAGAGACAGAGGGCTGAGCAAGAGAGAGAGGGCGAGTAGAGACAGGGTTGAATGAGTGAGAGAGCGAGTAGACTCTCAGTAGGACTGACAGAGAGAGAAGGAGAGGGAGAGAGAGAGAGAAACAGTAGAGAAAGGGCAGAGCGAGTAGACACTCAGTAGGACTGACAGAGAGAGAAGGAGAGAGAGAAACAGTAGAGAGAGGGCAGACTCTCAGTAGGACTGACAGAGGGAGAGAGAGAGGGAGAGAGAGATAGAGAGAGAAACAGTAGAGAGAGGGCAGACTCTCAGTAGGACTGACAGAGAGAGAGGGAGAGAGAAAGAGAGAAACAGTAGAGAGAGGGCAGACTCTCAGTAGGACTGACAGAGGGAGAGAGAGAGAGAGAGGGCAGACTCTCAGTTGGACTGACAGAGCGAGCGGTTGGAGGGAATGAGACTGGCGTCAGCGTG
>NC_049210.1:2910280-2927780 GCF_013347855.1 Anguilla anguilla | reverse complement strand
TCTCTGTGTTAAAAAAGAGGTTCCCTGTTTCCTGTCTGCCTGCCATTGCTTGCTCCTGGATGACAAAGGTGTGTCTGTCCTCTTCTCTCTCCTCTTGGTGTCTGTTTCCTGACTTTAGTGAGGGAGATGATGTAATCGCCATAGTTACGCGGCTTTCGTTTTTCTCCGGACTTTGCTCTGGTAATGCCGGCTGGTTCGGCGAACTCGATACGGCATCGCAAAAAAAAAAAAAAAAAAAAAAACACAGATGATGGAAAAACCGCGAAAGACCAGAACTAAGCGAGCTTGACCCATTTTTTCCGCGTTTATGGCGGAAAAGGTTTATTGCGCTCGCGGTATCGCTGACGTTTTGAAGTCTGAAGCCCTGTCTATCAGCTACTGGCTCGCGTGTGGGGAGAGCTGGGCTGCGCCCCTTATCCTAATGGAGGCTAACCCTCACCCTCACCCTAACCCTAAACATCTCCCATCAAAAGCAGCCGCCATGGCGGCCCTATGGGTGCCCATAGCTACTACTGGGATCTGTGTGTGTGTGTGTGTGTGTGTGTGTGTGTGCATACGTGTGTTATATGTAATGTGTAAATGTGTGTTATACATATGGTGTGTGTGTGTATGTGTCTGTGTGTGTGTGTGTGTGTGTCTGTCTGTGTCTGCGTGTGTGGGGGGGTGTTTGTACAGCTGATCCTCCTCAGCTGTAGGTTAGGGTCAGTAACAGAAGCCTCAGTGGCAGTATGAGTCTCTCTCTCTCTCTCTCTCTCTCCCTCTCCCCCGAGTATTCCAGACTGTACATCCCAACGTAGTGGAGAGGATGTCTGAGTCTGAATGAGTCTTACTCTCAGTGAGTCTGAGTCTGAATGAGTCAGAATGAGTCTGAGTGAGTCTGAGTCTGAGTGAGTCTGAGTCTGAATGAGTCAGAATGAGTCTGAGTGAGTCTGAATCTGAGTGAGTCTGAGTCTGAATGAGTCAGAATGAGTCTGAGTGAGTCTGAATCTGAGTGAGTCTGAGGCTGAATGAGTCAGAATGAGTCTGAGTGAGTCTGAATCTGAGCAGGTCTTTGTCTGGGGGAGTCTTAGTTGAAGTCTGTGTGAACACGCATGTGTATATATTTTGGGGGGGATAGGGTGGACCTTCATTTGAACTTGCCTTTGATGGGGGGGGGGCATCCTGTAGTGCTGTATTGTCTGCCTCTGTCTGCGGGATATCCCTGTCTGTTTCTTTGTGCTCGGCGTTGGCCGCCCGACGGGGGGGGGGAGTGTGGGGGTGGGGGGGCGGGGGGGGGGTGGCGGTTAAACTCTGGTTAGTGAGTGAAAAACACGCTGGCAGTTTAAATGTGTGAAACTGTAACTGGCTCCTGCCTGTTCTCTGACCCCCCCCTCTACCCCCCCCTCCCCCCCCGCTGCAGGACCGTGCCAGAGACAGCCTGGGGGAGCGAGAGCAGATCCGGTCACAGATTCGGGAGCTGAGAAGCCAGCAGTCCCTGAGCAGAGAGCTCCAGCGCGCAGGTGAGTCGCCCGTCCGCTCGCACATAGCGCCGTTCGTTAGCGCCGTTCGTTAGCGGCTAGCCTGCCCGCCGTCCTTTACTTATTCATGTGCTCAGCGGGAGTCGTATTCAAAGGCTGTTTGCGTAACTGCTGCGGCTGTTCACTGGGGTGAAGTTGCCTTACTCAACAATACCACAGTGTAGAGCCCAGCGTGGGATTTGAATGTGAAAGTTTTGGGGCTTCAAACCCATTTCTTTTAGCTGCACTACTTCCTCCATTGTGATCAGTACTGAAGAAAGACTTACGGTTGTGCTGTGGTTGCTTTGCCACGGGCCAGTGGTAACCATCCCTGTTCCTGGAGATCTACCGTCCTGTAGGTTTTCACTCCAGCCCTAACAAAGCACTCCTCATTCAACAGCTAGAAATCTTTGTTGAGCTACTAATTAGTAGAGTCAGGTGTGCTAAATTAGGGTGGAAACGAAAACCTATAAGGATGGTAGAGCAGCAGGAACAGGGTTGGTTACCACTGGCATAGACAGTTTCTATCTGCAAAGCAAGGGAAACCAGTAGGGGGCGCTGTTTTAAATTGAAATGGTTTTGCCCTGTTCTGTGCTTCCAAGAGAACTGTACCCTGCGGGGACGAGAAAGAGTTAGAGGCAGACACACAGACACGCATACGCTCACTCAGTGTACTGTACAAATTCAAAGCTGTTCATTAGACTACCTGCTGTTTGCTCTGGCCTCAGGTGCCTTGTTTGGCCAGGTAAGCTGTAATACCTGTGAAAATATTGACGCTCGGCTTCCCAAGTATGACGTCCGACCGCGCGCCCAGCGTCCACTCAATGGCGCTCGCAGCCCGCTGAGCCGAACTCAATTTCCTCTTAACTGTGTGCAAAAATAGGCGCCTGCCAGTAAACCCGTTTTACCACCTCAGGGGTCAGGCTGAGTTTGAGAAGGGTTTCATTCACTCAGCTGTTATTTTCTACCGTTATGTTTAAAAAAAAAAAAAAAAAAATTTTAAAACAGTTGTGGGATTTTGTGTAATTGGGTGTTTGCTCAGTCACTTCATTCACCGGTGCTGCAAATTAAAAACAGACCTGAAAGTAAAAAAAGGGGCCAATAAAAGCGGAATGTTTTTGTGGCTGAATGTACAGACCCAGCCAAGGTTCTCTGGACCGGGAGAGAGAGAATGAAGATCGGGCAAAATAAATAAACAAGAACGTGTGTGTGTGTGTGTGTGTGTGTGTGTGTGTTTTTTTGGTTTTCATTGGGGCAGACTGATTTTAAATGTGCCATGTTTCAAAAGCTGTTAGGGGTGCGGAGCAGATTAGAGGAGACTGTGGAAAACCATGCAGAAACCTGGTGGTCCAAATTTCTTCAGAGCTCCAAAGCCCCCAAGCCTGTACTTTAACCGTTTAAACCAGGTGTAAGATCACAAACGTGTGATTAGAACGCTCTTAACTGGAACATTCTAATGCTGATGTCACAATCGCTACTGGGGACTGACAGCAAGTGACTGAGTTCCTGAACACTGCCTTTAGGACTTTGTAGAGAACATTCCGAAAAGCCTGCTCTTTCTTCCAAAAAAAAAAAAGTGGTTAAAGCCTGGGTGTTCTTAGAGGTCAGAACAGGAGCGCACACTGAGCTCTGGGTGAACTCTTTGGCCAGTCAGTCTGTGTGTGTGTGTGTGTGTGTGTGTGTGTGTGTGTGTGTGGCAGCGGAGCGTACTGCAGGGTTCACCTCAGTCCCTCCAGTGTGTTAGTTCAGTTTGTGGCTTTTCTTTTTGTGGGTTTCCTGCCCTTCATGCATGTTTTTGGAAGCCATCTGGGACGTATTACTTCCCCCCCCCCCCTCACCTAAAGTGGCCCCCAAATAGAACATCAGCTACCACTTTCTCGCCCTCCCAAAAATACACCGTCCCGTCCCGTCCCCTGTCCCCCCGGCTTGTCCTCCTCCGCCCTGCAGTTTGGGGCGGCCGGTGGGAGCGACGCTCGGGCGGCTGCTGAATTCTGGGAACCCGCTCTTTGTTACGGACCCCGAGCGTGCAGAAGAGGGACACAGGAAGTCCGTGGCTGGGACAGGATGGTGGTGGGGGGGGGCTGGGGTGGGGGTGCGGTGGGAGGGGGGGTCAGAGCAGGAGCGGGCGTTTCTGACAGAAGATCCAAGGAGAAGGCAGGGTAAAAAAAAAAGCACGAGAGGGAGGGAGGAAAGAAAGAAAGAAAAGAAAGGATGAAAGGAGGGCGCTTTGGTGGGGCGGGGGGCGGGGGGTGGGGGGGCACACAGTCTCGCCAGCGTGCCACAGCTGGAATAGAAGGCCTTGATTTGGGGAAACCGCTCGTTTGGGGTCGGTCGCTGGAATGCGTGATGTAGGCGAAATTCCTCAGGGAGTGTCGTTTTGAGCCCAGGCTCCTGGCTGCGTTTGGGGATTTTTTTTGTTTGTGTTGTCGTAGGCAGAGGAGGTTGTATGTGCAGCATGCAAACACGGGTTTGACCCACTCTTGCATTATTCAAAGTTTCCTTTCTTTTTTTTTTTTGCTGTGAGAGCTTACCCAGAATTCCCCCCACAACAGGCGACGGAGAACACAATGAAGAGAGCGTAAGGCACTGATATGACCGACCCAAACCTGACGTGGTCAGAACGTCATAACACTACAAATTTGCAATTTAGCCGATCAGCTGATTCGTTTAGCCAATGTGGGATACAGGAGTCGCGTTTAAAATGACTGAAAGCCTCACTAGAGATAAGCGAGACTGCAGTCAAATCACTGATGGAGAGTGGATTGCAGCCGTCCATCAGTGGTAACCAAAGCGGCCGAAGTGCCAGTCAAATCTGGGAGAGTGGAGTGAGGCCCTGTTTGCATTTTCCCCCTGTGGTCAGACGGCCTCCCGGCTGTCGCACACGGCTCCACCTGTCTTTCCCCCCTAGCCCCCAATGCTGGCTACCGTGGAGCTAGTGTGTGTTAAGCCTGAGAGTGTGTGAGTGTGTGAGTGTGTGTGTGTGTGTGTGTGTGTGTGTGTGTGTGTGTAAGTGTGTGAGTGTGAGTGTTTGTGAGTGTGAGTGTGTATCTGTGTGTGTGTGTGTATGTACGTATGTGAATGTGTGTTAGTGCGTTTGTTAGTGTTTGTGCGTGAGCGTGTGTGTGTGTGAGAGTGTGAGTGTGTGTGTGAGTGAGTGAGTGTGTGTGTGTGTGCTTGTGTGTGAGTGAGTGTGTGTGTGAGAGTGTGAGTGTGTGTGTGAGTGAGTGTGCGTGTGTGTGTGTGTGTGTGTGTGTGTGTGTGTGTGTGAGAGTGTGTGTGTGTGCGAGAGCGTGTGTGTGCGAGTGAGGGAGGGACAGGCCCAGGGAGGGGAGGAAGTGGGCAGCAGTGTTTGGAGTGTGGTTTCCTGAGGGAGAGGGTGGAATGAGGGAGTTTTGGGGAGCGGGCGGATCTGTTAAGGGTGTCATACTGTCTCATGCCCCCCCCCCTCACTTCCTGTGTCCGCTTAACACTTCCTGCCCCTTGTCCGCTTTCTTTCTGCATCTGGACAAGGCGTCGTGGAGAGGCCACCTTGAGGAAACACCCTCCCCTCCAGCACACACACACACACACACACACACACACACATACATACAGACACACACAGGCACACATGCACATACATACACACACACAGACATACATGCACATACATACACACTCAGACACACATGCACATACATACACATACAATCACTCGCACACACACTCACACACACACACACACACAGACACACACACACACACATACATACAGACACACACAGGCACACATGCACATACATACACATACAATCACTCGCACACACACTCACACACACACACAGATACAGACACAGACACACACACACACACACACACACACACACTCACATACATACATACACTCACTCACTCACATGCACACCCTCACTCACACACACACACACACACACCCTGCTAAGCCGTTATCCCCCCATCGAGACTGAGCACATATAACTGAGGTCCTGCTCAAACACTGGCCTGGGAAACCATTCATTTCCACTGTCAGTCAAGTTCAACAGCAACGTGTGACCAGATGTGGCACAGGACCATGTGGTCTGAAGATTGAACGTCTTGAAAACACAATTATTATGTTGACCATAATAACTGCCTTTGATGTATCTGAGAAAATGTGCGTCTTGAGTGGTGTGTGTTTGCTCTTGGGCTGTCTTTCAGAAGTCACTCTCCCAAGAAGTTAGGTCTCTCTCTCTCTCTCTCTCTCTGTTTTAAGAGCGTGATCCTTTTTGCCGAAGCTGATTTTCCTGTTGTCGTTGAACAGTGAAAATAGGTTGGAAACAGACGCTTTATTTAGATGTGTTCTGGGGAGACGCAACACAGAGCCGAGGGTGAAGTTTATTATAAACGCCGCAGGAATGTTTTTTTGCGTGCTCTCCCTTAAAGATCATGCCTTTATTTAGTGAGCTGGTTGAAGTTTTTGTTTAGTAACGAAACATCAGGGCCTTTTAAAGTCTCTGTTTCCAATAGCGCTTTTGCAGGAACAACCTACCTCCAGCCCCATGCTATAGGTGTGATGGTCTGAGTGAAATCAATTGAAGTCCCCCCCCCCCCCCCCCTCACGATCCACACACAGTGTTCTACCCCAACACGTGTGTCCTTGTGCCAGTGCTGTAGATGCAGGCTGTAGTCTAATTCCTTTCAGGGACCCGTTGGCTACACATGCTAGCGTAGCCTAGCAGACTACAAACTCATTCCGGGACCCCCCTCATACACCCCCGCAGCCCCATTGTGGGTCCCGACCCATAGTTTAAGCAGCACTGGTTTACGGGGACACTAGCAGGCACCAGCAGCAGGGTTTGTGGTGAGCAGCAGGGTGAGCAGCAGGGTTTGTGGTGAGCAGCAGGGTTTGTGGTGAGCAGCAGGGTGAGCAGCAGGGTATGTGGTGAGCAGCAGGGTGAGCAGCAGGGTTTGTGGTGAGCAGCAGGGTGAGCAGCAGGGTTTGTGGTGAGCAGCAGGGTGAGCAGCAGGGTTTGTGGTGAGCAGCAGGGTGAGCAGCAGGGTTTGTGGTGAGCAGCAGGGTGAGCAGCAGGGTTTGTGGTGAGCAGCAGGGTGAGCAGCAGTGTTTGTGGCGAGCAGCAGGGTGAGCAGCAGGGTTTGTGGTGAGCAGCAGGGTTTGTGGTGAGCAGCAGGGTGAGCAGCAGGGTTTGTGGTGAGCAGCAGGGTGAGCAGCAGGTTTTGTGGTGAGCAGTCCCCTGGTGGTGACGGTGTCGTCTGCTCTGTCCCAGACTCGAACTCAGGCATGGTGCTGGTCCTGGACACTCTGGGAAAGGAGGACACTCCCGCCCCCCTGATGGGGCGCCAGCGGCTGGATTCGGGCACCTCCGACTCAGACCTGGTCCCGCCCCAGCGGCAGCGGCTGGATTCTGGGGCTTCTGACCGGAGCTTGGGGTCCGTACCCCGACCCCGCCTGGATTCGGGGGCTTCAGAGCGCAGCCTGGGTTTGGCCCCCCGGGGCCGGCTGGACTCCGCCGGCTCCCAGCCCCGCCCCAGGCAGAGGGCCGACTCCGACGGGACGTCCGACGGCGGCCTGGGCCCGCTCCCGCGCCAGCGGTCCGGCTCCGGGGCGTCCGACGGGAGCTGGTCGTCACGGAGACGGCTGGATTCGGGCACCTCGGACCTGAGCCGGGGCGTGTCCTCGTTCGGCCAGGCTGCCGTGGCGACGACGAGCAGCAGCTCCAGCACGGACTCGGACCCGGAGAGCGCCGAACTCGGGCCGGTCCCGCCCCCGGCCCCGCCCCCGGCCCCGCCCGGCGACGACAGCTCCACCACGGACACCGACCGCGAGCAGCCCGACGGGGCCGTCCTCTCCAGGAAGCTCCCCGGTTCCCATGGCAACCTGATGAATGGCGGCTCGAAGCTGAGGGACGGCGCGCAGGAGCAGAAGGTACGGCACAGCACCATAGAAAGCGCACACTGCGCCTGTCACCACATTATTAACCATACAACTGTGCTCCCAGCCCTGATCCTGGAGATCTACTGTCCCGAAGGTTTTCACTCGAACCCTAACAAAGCCACACCTCATTCAACAGCTAGAGATCTCACTGAGCTGCTAATTAGCAGAGTCAAGTCTGCCAAATTAGGGTTGAAATGACAGAGTCCTGTAGATCAGGGCTTTCTTTATTGGTCATAGTTGACAGCAGGGGTCTGTTGGTTTTCATTGGTACTTGACACAATTGGCCAATCAGAGTGCCTGATTACACTCACCTCGCCTGGTTTGTTTGGTCCAGACTGGTTGCTAATTTTAAGGTAGAAACTCTTCTGTCCACCTGGGCCGGCGTTGGGAACCCCTGTCACAGACGCGCAGCCTCCATTTTCGTCTATTGTCACCAGAGGGCGCCGTTGAGCTTCGACATTCCCCACTGTTTGACTGCGTTTTTGCGACTCTCCAGACACACAGATGGCTTGCGAGCCAGCTAACAAAGCGGCGCTTTGCTTCGGCCACCGTTTCCCTGGCTACGGTGATAAACGCACCTGCCTGGAGCCCGGCCCTGTCGCATGGGGCGCGGAGTTTGGTGCGCGGAGTTCGGTGCGCTCATGGACATTCGGAGGCATCCCAGACCCCTCGTGCGGCTCGTCGTTGCTATTTTTGCCTCTCTGATGGCCTCCTGCAGCTCTGCTTAGCCTCAGCGTGCGAATGGAGGAGCTCCTGAAAGCTCACGGGGGCCAATCAGAGGGCGGGGGGGGGGGGGGGGGGTGGGGGAGATTGACGGGGGCCGCTGCCGTTCTGTTTACCGAATATTTTCTGGCCGGGGGGCTATGGTTGCCACGGCGCTGCTCAGCGCTGAGGAGGGGAATAGTTTAAAAGACCCGGCTGTGTGCATTACATCACCCGCCGTCCGTCCGTCCATCCGTCTGTCCGTCCGTCTGTCTGTCCGTCTGTCCGTCCGTCCATCCGTCCGATCCTGGGCGTTGTTGCGTAACAGTCCCACAGCGTTCCCTGATTGGCCGAGGCGTGTCTGGCGGGTGCGGTTGTTGAGGTGCCCCAGGACTGGGCACCCGCTTCACCCTGGCAGCCCTGGCACCGTCTTACCCTCCCTCTCCCGTGACACCCCACCGCTCCTCCGTACCCCACAGTCACCGTGTTCCTGCACAGTGACCCCCCCCCACCCCCCCCTCCTGCGGGCACTGTGATGATTAAAGGCCTAGCAGTCCTGGGCTGTGAGGGCCGGGGTGTCTGGTGATTTGTTATGCTCTGTTAAATGCTGACGATGCTGTGCTGGTGTGCGGGGATTAGGGTGTGTGTCGCTGGAGTCCCTGGGATTGGGGTGAGTGTGGCTGATGTGGCTGATGTGGCTGATGTGTCCCTGTTTTGTGTTTCAGACCTCGCTGGGCAGAGACGGCCGCTTCGCTTCTCTACACAACGGCAGAGAGATCGGTGAGACACACACACACACACGCGCGCGCGCATACACGGCCATGCACACACACTTACACATAAACATGCAGATAGCCATGCACACGCACACGGCCATGCGCGCACACACACGCGTTCGCACACACACACACACACACACGCACGCATACACGGCCATGCACACTCACACACGCACACACACACACACACACATGCACACAGCCGTGCGCACACACACACACAAATGCACACACTCATGCACGTGCAGATAGCCATACAGATAGCCGTGCACACACACACGCACACGGCCATGCGCACACACACACGCGCTCGCACACACACACACACGCACACACACGCACACATATGCACACACAGACGCAGAGGATCATAAATGTGGATGAGCCTGCACATGCCTGTCCCCCAGGCCTCTCCAGAGTGGCCCCACTAATAGCAGCTCTGATGACGATGATGATAATGATGATAATGATGATGATGATGATGGTGACCTTCTGATATCGCCCCGGGGGTGAAGAGCTCTCGTTCCTCGCGAGTCGTGTTGCTCTGCCCTGCCCTGACCAGATAACCGTGTCTGCGTGAGCATGACCGTATAGGGACAGGGCCCTGCTGCCTCTGCCGCTCCACAGGGGCGTGGGGGGGGGGGGGAGAGACAGTGCACAGGGACCGTCCCGCTGCAGGATCCCTCTGTCCCCCCTGCCCCCCCTGCCCCCCCCCGCATTTGGGCTCTGCGGTCTGTCCCAGAGCAGGCCTGCTGGAGCGGACTGCCCCGTCTCCGGTAAACACCCGGCCGTTGCCTAGCAACCGCTGCGGATTTTTTGCCTGAATATGGCAGAAAGGTCTGAGTGCACCTTACTCCCCCCCTCCGCCCCGCCCCCCTCCCCTCCCGCGCACCCCACCCCCTCCCCATCTTCTCTTTTTCTCTTTATGTGTTCTGTCCCTCTCCGGTCCTTCTGTGTCTGTTTTTTTTTTTTTTGTTACCTTCTGCTCTTCCCTTCCCCGAGCCAGACCTGCATATAAAGCTTATTTTCCGTAAGCTTATGTGTCTGGTGTTTACAGCTGTTAAAATCGCGTGGATGCTTTTGGACAAGCTGCTTTATATGAAGCTCTGGCTGTGGCTCTGGCTCTGCTGAAATAGCTCAGGTTTAGGGGGGTGGTGGATGTGGCTTTCTGGGGTGCAGCATCGCACTTAGCTGCACTAAGCTAAACCCCGACGGGGTCCTCTAGTGCGTTTATATTCAGGGCATATCTGGAGCTGCGATAACACCTATCAATCAGTCACTCAAACTATCTATCTATCTATCTATCTATCAATCATCCCCCAGTCAGTCAGGCAGTCAGTATGTAAGTACGTACGTAAAAAAGTAAGTACGTAAAAGTAAGTGTAAGTACATAAAAGTAAGTAAGTTAGTAAAAGTAAGAAAGTAGATCTTTATCATCCCCAATGGGCAATTTGACTAAGACAACAAAGGATCCAACAGCAGCCAAGAAGGGATAAAATGATTCAAAATAAAATAAAAAATGATATGATCAACAAAACTGACCAAAATCATAGGACAAACAAAAACAGCTGGTTAATGTTTGGATGCAATAAAATGGTCAGAATCTGCAAGTCTTGACTTTTGGTAGAAGAATAAACTCAGATCTTAGTGTGCTTCAGGTGATCTCCCTTGTTTTGAGGGAACGTTGAAATGATGTATTTAAACACGGTTTGGAGAGCGTACTGGAGGGTGTGCTGTGATATAGCTGTGCTGGGCTGTGCTGAGCTGTGCTGTGCTGGGCTCTGCTGAGCTGTGCTGAACTGTGCTCTGATAGAGCTGTGCTGAACTGTGCTGTGCTGATATGCGCTGTGCTGAGCTGAGCTGTGCAGTGCTGAGCTGAGCTGTGCTGAACTGTGCTGTGCTGATCTGCACTGTGCTGAGCTGAGCGGTGCTGTGCTGAGGTGTGCTGAGCTGAGCGGTGCTGTGCTGTGCTGGAGCTCTGTGTGTGGGCACTCGTGTCAGGAGAGCAGGAGAGGATGTTTACCCCTCAGCGAGAGAAGGGAACATCGCACCGGACGAGGGAAACGCCGAAACACTCAAGAAATCCTTTCAAGACTCAGAGTGGAGGAACAGAGAGAGAGAGTAGCAGAGGGAGTGGGAGAGGGGGAGGGGGAAGGAAGGAAGGGGAAAGGGAGGGCAGAGGAGAGCAAGCATTGAGGAGAGGAGCTGAGGGTGAAGCAGAGGGGCAGTGTGAGTGCTGTGTGCGTGTGTGTGTGTGGCTCTGATTTACTCTGTGCGTTTCTGTTTTTTTTTTTTGTTTGTTTTGTCGCTTCTTCAGTGTCCAACAGGAAAGACCCGCCCCCCCCCCCCTCCTCCTCGCCCTCCCCCTTCACGCGGGCCAGCTCCGTGCGCGACCGCGTGCGCAAGTTCACCGAAAGGAGCCCCAGCAGCACCGGCGGCGGGGGGGCGCCCCTGAAGAGGGGGGGCGGCTCCCTCAGAAACGGGGTGTCCTCCCAGGCCGGCAGCCAGACTCCCGTCTCCAGGGCGACCAGGCTGTTTGGGGAGCCGGCACGGGACGAGAGGCGAGAGGGGCTCACCGCCACCGCCACCGCCACCACCGCTGGTCCCCGGAGACCCCGCATCGGGTCTTACCCTTCCTCCTCCTCCTCCTCCTCCTCCTCGTCTTCCTCAGAGAGCATCGAGGGTGTGCTCCAGGGACAGCCCGCCCAGCAGCAGCAGCAGCAGCAGCAGCAGCCTCCCCCCGCCGGCCAATCGCAGAGCTCGGTGGGCGGGGCCCCGGGCCGGGCTGAAAAGCCGGACCCCCCCTCTCCGGGCTCAGAGGACGAGCAGACCACAGGCGCAGGAGCAGCGGACAGCACCGCCACCGGCCAGGCAGAGGCAGAGGAAGACCGCGCCGACGACATGAAGACCTTCTTCACCATCGAGATCAAGGACGGGCGCAGCGGCGGCACCGTGGCGGCCCCCCGGGTCAGCGCCAACGCCGCGCCCCCCCGGGTCACCGCCAACGCCGCTGGGCAGCGGGCAGGTAAGGGCAGAGCCGCCGGATCCCCGACTACACCTGGCGCTGTGGGGAGGGTGGGGGGGGCGACAGTGGGGCAGGTGTGTGTGTTAGAGTGTGTGTGCACGTGTGTGTTAGTGTGTGTGTTAGAGTGTGTGTGCGTGTGTGTGTTAGAGTGTGTGTGCACGTGTGTGTTAGAGTGTGTGTTAGTGTGTGTGTTAGAGTGTGTGTGCACGTGTGTGTTAGAGTGTGTGTTAGAGTGTGTGTTCGTGTGTGTGTTAGAGTGTGTGCACGCGTAGCTTACCTGGCTTCTCTGTCAGAGGTACGGGGGAAGGCGCAGGTGTTGTGAGTTAGCGGTCATTGTGTGAGTTAGTGGTTACCTGTGTGTCTTGCCTGCGGCGCTGTGTGTGTGCGCTAATGGGAAAGTCACCTTGTGACAGGTGCAGGGGGACCGGCACCCTGCAGACTTCCAGTGCGGAGTGTAATCATTAACGCGAAAAATGAGTTTTTAATCGTCTGACCTGCTACCTGGTGTTTGCACACTGAAGGAGCCGTGAGCAGTGAAATGCACACGTTCCTTTTAACACCCTAATCCGCTTCGCCTAAATGAAGGTAGCGGTTTTTTAAGGTAAAGCTCGCGAGTCCCCTGGACCAGGATTGCTCATTTTTGTGCTTCTGAACTTTAGTCGTGTTTTTCGGTTCACTGTGATTCGTCTAGTCTGAGAACACCTGTGATTGACCACCTGAAGCACTTCCTTTTCTCGAATGAACATCAGTGCGCACCCCTGACGCTTTACACCGTGCGTTCTGGGGCCCGATGACACCGCTCCAGTTTAAGATCGATCCGCCTGACCCGAAGACGGGGAGAGTAGGCGTCCCGTGTTTAGGACTCGAACCCGTGACCCTCGGGTGACTGTGCCTCGCGCGCCGGCGCTGGCTCGGTTCTCCCCTGGGGCTGACGTGACCGCAGTGGAAACTGTAAAAGATTCGCTGTCGCCGCACGCTCAGCTGGGCCGACTGCTTTCGAGCCGCTCGGCGGGAGCGTAGTAAAATCAGATCAGCGCTTCCCTGGAGCAGCGCTGACAGCCGGGCGGGTGTCTGGGCTTGCAAGGGGGTAAACGTGCGCCTTTTTCTTTTGGGCTTGTTAAAACCCCTGTAAAGGACTCGAGTCGTTTTCTAAACAGAAGTGCGGACCTGAGGCGATGGCCAACGAACGAACGAGCAAAGGAAGGAACGAACGAACGAACGCACGCACGCACGCACGCTGCGGGCACTGTGCATCTTCAAGACGGAATCCCGTGATGCGGTTGCCCATGCGCCTGCAGCCATTGGCTCCCCCGTTCTCCCTGGAAGTGCGCGGCTCGTCTCTGACGCGACGGTCAGATAGCGACGCCGCTCGACGGCAGGCGACGCCCAAAAGCGAGTGTGAACGCCGCAGGGCTTTAAAGCAGCGCTCTCTGGACAGCGCCCTCTCTGGACAGCGCCGGGTTTGCGCTCTGATTTAAAGGGCCCGTCTTCAGGGTGCTTCAGGATGGAGAATGAAGCCTTTGACTCGTTTTTGTTTTTTTGTGCGTTCCCACGCCTCTCCGTATCTTAATTTCGGCGTTCCGGTCGGTACATCGCGCTTGTCTTGCGGAGGGCTTGTAAATATTTGCGGTCCAGCCCTGCTCCACCCCTGTATGGTAATTTCACCTTCGAACGCTCGCTGTAAACAGTGGACCTTTTGGGTGGGGGGTGGGGGGGGTGGGTGGTGGAGGGGGGGGGGGGGGGATGCCTCAAGGGATTGTGGGTGAGGGGGTACACGGGGTCAGAACAGGCGCTGGTGTCTCGGTCCGGTCGGAGGACTTCATTAGAACTCGCACAGTGACCCGACTGTGATAGAGGGCGTGGGTGTGTTCTGGGGGGGGGGGGGATGGGAGCGGGGAATGAAGAGGTGAATTTGGGGATTGGATGGGGGGGGGGGGGCACGGCTTGTGTCACAATAGATCATTTATCTTGCGAGGTTTTGGACAGAAAATGCCACATTCCAGCAGAGCTGCAGCGGTCCCGTCCACAACAGATTGCGTCTGTGTGTCCGTGTGTTTTTCTCTTTCCACTCTCTCTGTCATCTTCATAACAAACACAGACCACGAGCCCCCTTCCCAGGACTTCTGAAGCTCTGACATTTTACCACCCTCCCCCCCCGGAGGGACCGACCGATTTGAGTTCAGATTCCCAGAGGAATGAGTTTTGGAATTTCTCGGGACCAGGCCACACTGTCCTAATGAGCTGCCGTGTGATTGGCTTTGAGCGTTTGAGCTGACGTTCTGGATCTCCCCTCTGCAGTTATGCACTCCGGCAGTTCACACACACCAGCCTTCAGGAGCTGAGCTTCCAGGCCGAATGGCAGTTATGGCAGTTATGGCAGTTGGAGGGATAATTAAAGCTAAATCCGGTTAGCTACCTTTGATGGATGCTCTGCAGTTGACACACTGCAGCAAGGCAACGCAGCACACGTGTCATGCTTTACTGATGAGAAAGCTCGCGGTGTGACGCTCTGAATATCGATTTTGTGACAGGATTAGTGTGTAGAGTCAGACGCTGGAACATTGAAGTGCACTTTGAAGTGTTCTCAGATCCACAGAAATTGAGTTTGCCTGTAGATATCCCATCAACAGGACCGAGTGTAACTGGACTTTCTGATTGGCTTTCACTTAGGGCTGGACTTTGGGGTCATTGTAAGCTTGGCATGCTGGGTTGGGTGTTTGTGTGTGTGTGTGTGTGTGTCTGAGCACGTGTGTGTGTGTGTGTGCGAGTGTGATAGTGTGCTGTGTGTGCATGTGGGTATGCTTGTGTGTGTGTGTGTGTGTGCGCGTGTGTGTGTGTGTGTAAGTACGGAGAAGGGGAAGGGTGATATGAACATGTTTACATCACCAGTGACAGATTCCTTCCCAGTGACTCAGTCATTAAACATGTGACTCTGGTCGTCATAGCAGCAGCTTAACTTATGTAAGTGAGTAATTGGCTCTGCAACGTCCATATGAACATAAAGCCTGTGTATGTGTATTTATATTCATATATACATTTGACTGTATACATATTGCATTTAATTGGTCTATGTGTAAATTCTTTCTCTCTTTCTCTCTCAAATGTTTTTTTCTAATTCAAAATGTATTATTGGCATGACAAGATATATCCTATGTTGCCAAAGCACAGAAAAGAACATGTACAATGGATCACATAAACCTAAATGTAAACATTAGGTGTACAGACCAATATAGGCTTGTCCTAATATGCTCACGCTGTCTCCCTCTCTCTCCCTCTCCCTGTCCCTCTCCCTCTCCCTCTCCCTCTCTCTCCCACTCTCTCTCTCTCTCTCTCTCTCTCTATAGAACTGACCCTGGGCCTGAGGGCAACGCCATTCAAGATATCCTCTTCCAGCCTTTCATCTGGCTCCTCCTTCAAGGTACGCCCCAGCTTTTCTCCCTGTCAGTCACAGCGTCGACGGTAATGACAGGGACGGAGTGCTCATTACTGCATGATAACAAAGAATGGAGTGACAGGGCCTAGTCTGTTTAATCCCACCCCCCACGGGCAGGGAGTGTTGGCTGAGTCCTCAAGTACTGAGCTAGTGAAGCTCAGGCTTTTATGACATCACAAGTCTAACGGAGGCAGTGAGGTACAGGCTACTGTGACATCACAAAGCTGACTGAGCTGCTGTAAGTGTGGGCTGCTGTGATGTCACAATGAGGCACCCTGTAATCAGTAGGCAGATGTACTCTGACGAGACCTTGAGGATGACAGGTGCACTGCATACAGCGGAGCCAGAGAAACAGGTGTTATTGCAAACAGACAGGAATAAATGATGAAAGTTAATGATGCTGTGGTCCCGGGTAGACGACAGCACAGGCACATGCCTTAAAGTCAGTCTGGTGTTTTAACCCTTTAAGGTGTGAGATCACAAATGTGTGATCAGAGTGTTCTTAACTGAACGTTCTAACGCTGATGTCACAATCGCTGCTGGCAGCTGAGAGAAACAGAGTTCTAGTACACCGACTTGGAACTCTGAAAAAAGCATTCCAAACAGCCAACTCTTCAAAAGGTTTGTTTAAGTTTAAGGATGCTTCTCTCAAGGGCTATTAAAAATAGTACAGTGAACACCCCGCCCCCCCCCCCCCTTGCGTGCTCTTGTTGCGATTTCCTCTGCCATTTGTCTTGAATCGGTTTGGAGCGTCTGACACTGTTTTCACCGCGCGTACAGGAGGCATGCGGTGTCGCTGCAGTGGTGATGTATCCCCGGTCTGTGCACGTGTCAGAGGCCCCAGGGCGAGCGAGAGAGAGCGGAGGGTGGCCTAGTGTTTATCCAACAGAGACGGGGTAGCCGGTCAGCTCTCTCCTTATAGGGTAATCCACTCAGAGAAGGGGAGGGGCCAGGGAGGGGGAGGAGCCAGGGAGGGGGGCGGTGGCACGTGCTGTTTCTCCTGGGGTAAACACAGCGTCTTTCTCCGATTCCCATCTCAGCCCATCTCCTGACATCTTTTTTTTTAAAAGGAGGGAGTTCTGAAAGGATTAGTAGTGTCTCTGGAAGGTTAAATGGATGCTCTGTGGCTGGTTCGAGAGCTCCAAGGGTGGAATCTCATCCCACTCCCCAATCCCCCCCCCACCTTCTTTTTTTCCACTGCTTGTTCTGTTCTTTTGTTCTGTTTAACTCCATATTCATGGCCCCTCCCCATCTGGTCTCTCTGGGGGGGGAAATTTCCATCTGGGATTCCTCTGGGACAAACATCTCGTCCCGGGACGCCTCCCGACTCTGCCCACACCGGCGGGGTGTTGTGCGAAAGCAATGGCCTTACCCCTGCTCCCCCCCCCAAAATCCCGAGCACCCCTTGATCCGTCCCAGTGGGGCCGCAGTCCTTCTTTAAACCAGCAGAACTCTTACGCCCTTTGAGTCAGTTTGTAAGTTCAGTCAGGGGGTCGAAAGAATGACCAACCAGGACCAGGACCATCTGCGGTCCTTAGAACAGTGGTGTGTAACCCGAAATCATCGCATGGCCCCGCCCACCTCTCCCTAACACACCGGCTACCTGCGGGAGCTCCCATTTCCCCCAGTTTTATATATCCGCGAATCGTTTCGCTGCGAGTGGCTACGCAGTGGCTGAACCCTGAGAAGCTGTGTGGTATGAGGCAGACTAAGCAGATGAACCAGCCGTATGGAGGTGTGTGTGCGTGCATGCGGGTCTGCTTGTGTGTGTGTGTGTGTGCGTGCGTGAGTGTGTGTGTGTGCGTGTGGGTGTCCATGTGTGCTACAGTACCACATGTAACTGTACGTAGGCACAGGGGTTTGTAATGTAATACTTTGCGTGAGCTCTAAGAAGCTGTGCGATACCAGGCAGGCTATGCAAATGAACCGGCCGTATGGAGGAAGGTCACATGACCGAAGCTCGGTCTGCTGGTTTTGCACGTTGTTCAGCCTGCGTCGGACCCAGCGTCGTGTCCAGTGTGCCCTGCGCAGTGCCCTGTGCAAGCCGCTGTTCTGACTTTCGTTTCTCTCACGCGTGTCGGTGGGCGTGCCCTTTCTCGGTCGTGTTTACCGTAAATATTTACATTGCGTTGCTGT
>NC_049210.1:2897780-2905280 GCF_013347855.1 Anguilla anguilla | reverse complement strand
GGAGGCCCTGGGGAGCCCCGACAGCGGCTGCGCGGAGTCCGGGCTGGAGGCCGTGATCGGGGACCTCCTGGCGCAGGAGGCGCAGGAGGAGGAGGTGGGGCTGGCGGAAGGGGAGGTGGAGGTGGAGGAGCAGGAGGAGGAGGAGGCGCGGGAGGGCGTGGCCGGGCTCCGGGCCATGGAGCGCCTCCTCCGCTGCGCGGTGGCGGAGGTGCACGGGGACCTGCAGGTGTTCGGGAGGCGCGTGGAGGCGCGGCTGGAGGAGGCGGCGGCCCGCGTGGCCCCCCTGGCCCTCGCCGTGGAGGACCTCCTGGAGGAGAACCTGCGGCTGCGCACCCAGCAGGAGCGGCTCGCCCGCCAGGTGGAGGCGCTGTGCCAGGCGCTGGGCCTCCCCGAGCCGCCCCCCGCCCCGGCCCCCGCCCCGCCCGCCACCGCCCCCGCCCCGGCCCCCGCCCCGCCCGCCGCCGCCCCCGCCCCGGTCCCCCACCCCCCCGCCTTCGCCACCCGCCGCTCGTTATCCACCCCGTCGCTGCTCGGGGCCTACGCGCATAGCAACAGCACGGTACGTCCCCATCCCCCCATCCCCCTTCATCTGTATTACCACCACCACCATCATCATCATCATCACCTTCTCACTCGGCCGCTCCGTCCTCCGTTCAGCGTTTCCATGTTAACACCCTAACTCCTCCTCTTCCTCGTGCTTCCTCTTCTCTGTAGTCCTGCCCGCCCCCCCGTCGCACAGCGTTTGACCTTCAGTTACCCAGCGATGTGTCCGTTAGGAGCGAGGAGTGGTTGAGCAGAGGGGCTCAGTTTGTGCAGAGTCAGGGGGGAGCTTAGTTCTGTATGTCTGTGTGTGCTCTGGGTCTGTTTTGACAGCCAAACCTGGTGGTTTGCCAAAGCTGTGACATTTGCTATTGCCTGATACACTGAACATTGCGTCTGTGTTTATACGAGTTGTGACAAGAGCAAAAGCTACGTGAGTTCTGGTTCTGTGGCTTCTGTTTTACTTGATCAGTTGGGAGGAGTGTCAAACTGTTTAATGAGCATGTCACTTTTTTAGTTTTTACATTTCGTCTTCACAAGGTGTTGTAAGATGCACATGAAATGTAATTGATTTATCTGCACTCGATTGGCATGGGGGGCACATTTTCACTCGATGGGGGGGGGGGGGCGGATTTGTCTCTTCATCAACATCCAGTAAAAAAAAGTTTGTTTTTTGGTTATTGTTTTTTTCAAATCTCGATTTTAAACCTCTGTGTCCTGTGTACATGGCTTCTATGTACCACAGTCGCAGTTCCCGGCCCTGCCTGTTTGATGCTTGGGCTCTGCCGTGTCTCAGTCAGGCTGTATATATTCCTGTGGGATTACCTGCAGATATCCCACAGGGCATGGGGACCACATCTATCCTGGGTGATGATATTAGGAGATTCCCCTGCAGATGCCCTCATCAATCACTCCACCCCGGTTTGCTTTGGTTTGGGGGGTTGAATGGGGGGGGAGGGGAGGGGGGGGGTTTAAAGGGAGTTTATTTTGGTCAGGTGCCAACTGGATGTCATTTTTCATGCTATATTGTTAGGGTGGGCTGGCAGGGGGGGACAGATTGAGACAGATGTATTTTTAGTGTAAAGCCAGATGTATTGTTGAGGATGAGTCAGGATGGCGTGACCTGGGGGGGGTGGGGGTGGGGGGTCGGGACAAATTTGTCTGAGCCTCTGCTTCTTATGTAACTCACGCCATCCTGTTGAGACCTGGGATTAAGATGCCCGCATTAATGCAGGGCAGGCAGCACGTACTGTATCGCGAACTCCCTGCCTGTGCTCACAGCGAGGCACAGCTTTACCACACGCCTGGGACTCAAACTGGCAACCACACTACGCCCTTAGGGGAACGTTCTGGAAGCGCTGTTTGCCTCCACGGCCTGCTCTGTTTATTGGTGCTCCTGAGCTGCCCACCTGTCTCTCCTGCTTCCTAATGCGCAGGAGCGGCGGTTTGGGCCCGGGGGGGGCTACGCTCCAGAACATTCCGGAACATTCCTGCCGCAGGCGGGCTGGTCCCGTCCCACAGGGGGGGGGCCGGGGTCCGGCGCTGGCGCCAAACTTTTGAGCCTGACAGCGGTCCTCCAGAACCCCGGCTCAGGCACGCCGCGGACGACACGACGGCTCCTCTGTCGGGAGAGACCGGCTGTCTGCGCTAAATCAGGACCCAGACTCTGGGTGTGTGTGTGTGTGTGTGTGTGTGTGTGTGTGTGTGTGTGTGTGTGTGAGGGGATGTTAAGAGCCGGTTATCTTTAACCTTTCACTGCCTTTTAAAGCTAGCACTCTTCTAAAAAAAGCTCCCCCCCCCCCAGCACGTGAAGCGCGGGGAAAACAGGAAGCTGTTTATTTTCCGTTTGCGTCGTCGTCTCTCCGCTCGACGGCAGCGGCGGCAAACAAAGGCCTCTTCCCGCCACCTGCGCGGAGGGGTAACCGTGGCGATCGCTCGGCCGCTCGGGCCGCGTCGCTCCCCGTCTGGGGGCTCGTTCTCCTTTTACGCTTTAGGGGTTGACGGTGGCGGGAGTCATGTGATCAGCCGGCCGCGGGAGGCGACTGGCTTGGTTGTGGTGCCTTCGTTTCCATCCCGCCATTTTCAGCAGGGTCCCCGGAGTTCCCTTTCTCCCCCTAAAACTGACAGGAGGGGAAAGCTGAGGGAGGGAAGGAAAGAGAGTGAGCGAGTGAGTGAGGGAAGGAAGAGAGAAAGGAAAGAGAGAGAGAGAGAGAGAAAGCAAGGGCAGCTGGCTGTTAGTGGGGCTGTCTAACTCTCATTCCTTCTTAAATGTCAGCGAGCCTCAGTGTCGTTAATGTAAACACAGCTGTGTCGCCCCCCCCGCCCCCCCCCCCCCCCCAGCCCTGTAACCGTATCCCGTCTCTCTGACCAGCCGGGGAATGGCATGGGCCCTCGCCGTGTTGCGTAAGGGTCGTTGTGTAACGGTTGTGTTGTGTTGTGTAACAGTTGTGTTGTGTTGTGTAACGGTTGTGTTGTGTTGTGTTGTGTCTGTGCGGGTGGGTGGAACAGGTGATGGACTCATTCATCAACCCACCAGTGTTACCTGTATGGGGGCGGGGTGGGCACCAGAGGGGGGCATCAGCCATCATGTCATGGCAATCAGCTTTCCTCCTGTTTCTGTCCCCATCTCTCACCCTTACCCTCTCTCCCTCTCCTCCTCTCACCCACTCCTTCTCTCCTCCTCCCTCTCTCTCCATCCCCCTCTCTCCCTCTTCTCATCTCCCTCTCCTCCGCTCCTCTCCCTCCCCCCTCCTCCTCTCCCTCTCTTTCTCTTCTCCCCCTCTCTCTCTCCCCTCTCCTCCTCCCTCTTCTCCTCCCCCTTTCCCCCTCTCTCCCTTCTCCTCTCCTCCTCTCTCAGATCGAGGCGGAGCCTGTGGTGGGGGCGGAGCCTTCCAGCCTGACCGCCAGCGAGGCCCCGGCCGCCGTGCCCAACGGCGCCTCTGAGGGGCGGGCCCGACCGGCGGCGGGCGCCACCAAGCTGACCGCCGAGCAGCTGGCCACCATCGAGGACGAGGAGGTCCTGGATAAGATGGTGCGACCCGCGACGCGTGTGTGTGTGTGTGTGTGTGTGTGTGTGTGCGTGCGTGCGTGCGTGCATGCGTGTGTGTGTGTGTGTGTGTGTGTGCGCATGCGTGTGTGTGTGTGTGTGTGTGTGTGTGTCTTTGTTTTTCTATCCTGGTGGGGACACTGATCTGACTGCACACCAACACCATGGGAAATTTTCAGAAAAACATTTTTTTGACCAGGTCTGTGGACTAATTATAAAGTGGTGTCCCCCCAGTACTTTCCTAGTCATGGGTCCTCACCATGTAACTTAAACCTGTATGTGTGTATATCTGTATGTTGGTGTGTGTGTTTGTGTGCACCTGCTCGTGTGTGTGTGTGTGTGTGTGCGCCCGCCTGTGTGTCTGTGTGTGTGGGTCTGTATACTTGTGTGTACCCACCTGTGTCTGTGTGTGTGTGTGCCTGCCTGTGCTTGTGTGTGTGTGTGTGTGTATCTGTATGTGGGTCTGTGTGTTTGTGTGTGCATGTCTGTGTGTGTGTGTGTGTGCATGTCTGTGTGTGTGTGTGTGTGCGTGTGTGTGTGCATGTCTGTGTGTGTGTGTGTCTGTGTGTGTGTGTGTCTCGCTGCTTGTTCATGTCCTCCCTCTCTCTCCCACAGCTGGACGAGTCCAAAGACTTTGAGGAGCGGAAGCTGATCCGGGCCGCCATGCGGGAACTGCGCAAGAGAAAGAGAGGTGAGCCGCGGAGAGGGAGGTAGAGAGAGGAGGGGCGCTCTCTCTTTCCTTCCGTCTCTTTCCTGTTCTTTTTCACCGCACATCCCTCCTGTATCTCTCTTTATCCCCCCCCCCCTCGTGCTAGCAGCTCTGTCCCACAGAGCTCCTCCTCTCCTCTTTTTCGTGCCCTTTTTTCCCCTCTCTTTCCTCACTCCTCCTTTCATTTTTTTCTCTTTTCTCCTCTCTCGTCCCTGCTGTCTCTCAGAGGCTCTGCTGGGATTGTCCCAAGAGGAAACGGGTATGTGTGTGTGTGTGTGTGTGTTTCCCGTTTGCATGCGCTCACGTGTGTGTGTGTGTGTGTGTTTGTTCTGCATGTGTGTGGGACTTGCACAGTGTGGCCATTGTTTAATCTGACGAGGGTACACTCAGTACCCCCTCCAGGTTAAACCCCGCAGGTATTTATAGCTGTCCGGACCAGTAATCCCCTGAATTCAACCTCAGCAACCCCACTAGGAAAAAAATGTACCGCACTTCAGAACCAACACATAGAAATTCTTTCACCCTCCGTTGTTGTCGTTAACCCTGGCGACCAGGGAGCCAGGTAAGGTGAAATGATAAATGGAAGAAGAAGGTGTTTGGTTCAGCTGCGTGTGGAGATGTTTCAGGCGCTTAGGGAGCAGCCCTGAGGAATTGCGGATGTAAATAAACGTGTGTGGATGTTTACCGTCCGTGTCCTGTGTTGCTACAGCGGGCGAACTGTGTGCTCTTGTGTGTTTGCTTGCGGCCTGGATTAATTTGTTTTGTTTTTGTAAGGGGGGGGGGGGTGGTGAGGCGGGGTGTTGCACTTGTACTCACTGAGTTTGATGTGTTTCTGCATTTTCACCTAATAAGAGGGTCACGTGTGTGTGAGGTGTCTTAAAGAAAATTACATCACAGAGGTCCCAAGTTGTCTTTCTGTCCTTCCCCCCTTCCAGGATTTTTACTGTTTAACATTATTAGCATTAGATGAGATGTTGGGTGGGTGAGATGTTGTGCTGGTGGGAGGGATGGAGTTGGGTGGGAGGGGTGGAGTTGGGCAGAGTTGTTTGGTCTTGAGATGGTAAGAGGACTCTGGGGGCCACACAGAACTTTGTGTCCGATGTACAGCAATCAGCTCATTAACGCAGTTCCTTTCCTTCTCTCTTCTGTCACGTCTTCTCTCTCTCTCTCTTCCCTCCCCCCCTCTCTCTCTTCCCTCCCCCTCTCTCTCTCCTCCCCCCCCTCAGACCAGAGGGAGCGGGAGCGGGAGTCTCGCCTGCAGGACCTGCGGCAGCAGCGGGAGGCTCGGGGACGGCCAGGAGGGGGCGCCGTGGAGGTGGTGACGAAGAAGGCCGAAAAGTCGGCCGACGGCTCCACCGTCAGTCAGCTGACCAAGACGGACCGCTTCGCCCAGTCCGGTACGCCTCGCCCCGCCTCGCTCAGATAGAGCATACATACACACACACACACTCGCACACGCACACACTCACTCTCTCACACACCCACACACACACACACTCTTGCACCCACACACGCACACACACACTCACTCTCTCACACACGTACACATACATACACACACTCTCACACACACACGCACACACTCACTCACTCTCTCACACACGTACACATACATACACACACTCTCACACACACACGCACACACTCACTCACTCTCTCACACACGTACACATACATACACACACTCTCACACACACACGCACACACTCACTCACTCTCTCACACACGTACACATACATACACACACTCACACGCGCACGCACACGCACACACACACACACATACACACACACTCTTGCGCACACACACACACACACTCTCACGCACACACACACACACTCACTCTGTGCTCCTGTCTGTGTGTAGATGATGGTAGCCGTTCCTCCAGAAGCACCTGCACAGAGGCCAGCTACGTGCAGAAATCCGACAGTGAGTGTCTGCCCCCCCTCCCCAGTCTCCTAAAAACAAAAACATCCCCCATTGAGTCCCGGTTTACATCTCACATCTCACCCCCCCCCCTCTCCCTACAGAGGGGACGGTACAGACGAAATCCTACAGCTACTCCTCCAGCTCCAGCTCCAGCTCCAGCAGTAAGAAAGTGGGCAGGTGAGTGTGCAGAGTCTCTGCTCAGGTGGATCCTTTCTCCCTGTCACATTCCCTGTGACCCTCTTCTCCTCCCTTGGTATCTCTCCGTCTCCCTCTCTTTCTCTCTGTCCCTTCTTGCTCTGTCTGTCTCTCTTTCCCGCTACCCCATCTCCCTCTTCCTCTCTCTTCCTCCCTCTTTCTCTCTCAGCATGAGAGCTGCTGCTCTAAGGTACTGATAAGCTGGGCTGTAGCTTTAGAGTTTTTCCACATGAAACACTTTCATATCTTAGTAGAGAATCTGAGTTTTGTGTCTGTAATTGACTGGCACGGTTCCAGTAGACAGACAGACAGAGGGGGGTGGGATATTCTGGACTAAAAGCGTGTTTTTCTCCCCCCCCCCCCTCAGCGTGTTTGACCGCGAGGATGACTCCTCTCCGCGTGGCGGGGGCGGGGGGGGGGCTGGCCGCCCTGGACCGTCGGCAGGCCGAGCGGCGGAAGGAGCTGATGAGGGCGCAGACGCTCCCCAAGACCTCGGCCGCGCAGGCCCGCCGGGCCATGATCGAAAAACTGGAGAAAGAGAGCGGGAGGTACGGGGGGGGGTGTGTGGGGGGGAGAGAGGGGGGGAGAGGGGGGGAGGGGGAGGGGGCGAGAGAGGGAGGGAGGAGAGAGGGAGAGGGGGGGAGTGAATGAATGAGTGAGGGAGGAGAGAGGAGGGAGAAAGCGAGGAGGGGTGGGTGGGAGAGAGGAGGGGGGGAGAGATGTGGAGAGAGAGAGGAGGGGGGTGGGGGGGGGGAAGAGAAGGGGGTGAGTGAGTGAGTGAGTGAGTGAGTGAGTGAGTGAGTGACTGGCTGACTGACTGACTGACTGACTGAGTGAGTGATTTAGTTAGTTAGTTAGTTAGTTAGTTAAGCCGCGTTTCCACCGCAGGAACTATACCCCGGAACTAGGAACCTTTTGAGGAACTCAGTGCGTTTCCACCGCAGGAACTAGGGTCTAAATTTAGTTCTGGGGGCTTTGTTTTACCCCCCAAAACGTTCCTGCTCGGGGGGTAGTACTTTCCGAAAGTACAGGAACCTTTTGGGTGGAGCTTGCAGCGCTGAACATTTCTGATTGGTCGAGT